>NC_028456.1:4473316-4474497 GCF_000263155.2 Setaria italica | reverse complement strand
GAATCAGCGAGCCTACATTCGACAGTCACTGATAAATTTGAATAGTTAGGTTAAATTTAGATAGATTGGTAGAATTTTTAGATAAAATAGGTAGATATTACTAGTTATTACTAATTATTATGATAAAATAGGTAGAATTTTTAGGTTAAATTAGAATGGTTAGATATGATAACTAATAGCATAGTAAAGTAGTTATTACGATATTTAGTTAAGTAGTTGTATAGGTAAGTATGTAGGTACATATTATGTGACATAGTTAGTTAGTATATGTGACACATTTAGTTAGTTGTATTTAGTAGACTTAGAATGTTTAATTTATTATGGACTAAATGAATTGTGCGTCGTTATATTGATATACTAGATGGAGAACGTAGTGAGCATATATTACGGAGGCACTGTGGAAAGGGATGAATATGGATGTGTTAAGTTTGTTGGCATGCAGTGCGAGGTTGTCATATTCGATGAGAAACCATCGTTTAGTGAGTTGGTTGCAAGGGCTCGGGAGGAGTTACATTGTCATGAAAATGATGAAATCATAGTCGAGGGCATACTTCACCTAGGTTCCCCTCTCAACATTCAAAGGAAGATAGTCCCAATTCGGTGTGCAGGTCAGTGGGAGAAATATGTGAGGACGGTTATGAATGGTCCTTCCCCAAGTGTTGAAGTGGTTGTTCGTCCGGTGGGAGTTGACCGAAATCCTCGTCGGTTTTCCCGACCAATGGGTCAACGGGCACATTTCGATCCTCCCGTCCAAGAACCTGTTATGAACGTGGGTGTTGCACCTACTATTCCCGATGCTGAATCTGCCCCTAATGAAGTAGTTGGACATGGTTGTCGGATTGACGATAATGTGGCGGACTCTCCTAATGAGTTCCTTTTCACTCAGAATGATCCGAGTAAGTGTCTCACCGGTTTCTATTGATACGAGATAATCCATTCGTTCCATCCACTTATTCTTTACTCATATTTGTACTTGATGGCACAGGAGATATTCCAGAAAATGTGGATGTCCCTCTAGTTGATGCGCAAGTGCAATGTGGAGATGGATTTCGTGGCTCTAATAGTGTTGAAGTTTTGAATGATGAAGATGCATACGAGATGGGAGTGGATCTTGATTCTGATGATGATCGTCCTGTTGGGGAGATGACAGAGAGTGATATTGAGATGTTCAGGCGTATATT
>NC_028456.1:4467774-4473040 GCF_000263155.2 Setaria italica | reverse complement strand
TTGTGCAAGAAAGGATGGGAGTGGATCTTGATTCTGATGATGATCGTCCTGTTGGGGAGATGACAGAGAGTGATATTGAGATGTTCAGGCGTATATTCCCCGGACGTCGTGATCCGATAGTTCATGGGAATATTGAAGGAACAACCCAACATGAAAGTGAGAACAATTATAAGAACTGTTGAGGAGATTTATGGAGGATATGTGATAACTTATGGTAAAGCTTGGAGGGCTAAGCAGCGAGCGTGGAGGATGATTTATGGGGATTGGGAGTCTGGGTACGAGCAGCTGCCAGTTCTTTTTAATGCAATTAAAGCGGTGAATCCAGGCATGCATTATGAGTACATTCCAAAGCCAAATGCTTGGAAGGAGGACGGGAGGCAGATATTCGGGCGTGCTTTCTGGTGCTTCCCTCAGTCTGTGGAAGCCTTTAGGCACTGTCGTCCTGTTTTCTCTATTGATGGTACGTTTTTGATTGGCAAATATAGAGGCACACTTCTTATAGCCATATCTTGTGACGCGAACAATATGTTGGTTCCTTTGGCATTTGCATTGGTTGAGAGGGAGAACAATGACAGTTGGGGGTGGTTCTTAAGACTAGTCCGGATACATGTGGTTGGTCCTGGTAGGGAGGTTGGCGTCATATCCGATAGGCATCAGGGCATACTTAATGCTGTGCAAGAACAGATAGAGGGTTATGCACCTTTGCATCATCGTTGGTGCACTCGGCACCTTGCGGAGAACCTTCTTCGGAAGGATGGTGTGAAGGATAATTTTGATCTGTTTCAAGTTGCAGCACGGCAGCTTGAGGACTATTACTTTCAGCGCAAATTGGAGCAGGTAAGGACCGCAACAAATGCAGAAGGTCGACATTGGCTTGCTGGTTTGATGAGAGATGTGGATAAGTGGACTAGAGCTCACGACGCCGGTGGTTGGAGGTACGAGTTTCAGTGCAGTAACATGGCCGAGTCATTCAATAAGTTGTTATTGGGGATACGTGGTATGCCTGTGAACGCAATCGTTGAATTCACCTTCTACAGGCTTGTTGCGTGGTTCAATGAAAGACACGCAAAAGCAGAAGCGTTGCAGGTTGCTGGGGAGAGATGGGCTGAAAAACCAAAGAGACATCTCATCATTGCAAATGAAAGGGCTTCCACACATGAGGTGCAATGTTTTGATCTTGGCTCAGGAACTTATCAGGTGGAGCATAGGGGCGGTACAACGTCCGACGGTGAGATCCGAGAGTCGAGGATACATGTGGTAGTTCTCCGAGATTTCAAGTGCACTTGTGGCAGGCCAAGGCAGTACCACTTTGTATGTTCTCATTTGGTGGCAGCAGCTAGGCATCGCAATTTTGATATCGAGAGCATGATACCACATGAGTTCAGCGTAGACACCCTTGTGCGGACATGGAGCCCCCGCTTCGTGCCTTTCCGGGATCCTAGAGAGTGGCCTCCGTATAATGGGCCAAAATATGTTGCGGATCCTGCATACCGTTGGAACAAACGTGGAACAAGGAAGCGGACGAGGCATAACATGACTATGGATCAGGTATCCGGAAGAACGAGGCGTGGTAGAGCAACACCATTTCTTGCTGATCCAGAACAGAACGAGTGCGGCAAGTGCGGTAGATTGGGTCATAATTCACGCACTTGCCGTTGGCAAATTAGTGAGGTGCGACTAATACCTTTTTTCGTTACTTGATATGTGTTTTATTCATATAGGTTGTGATTCTACATCTCTAGCTTAATGATTTATTTTTTACTAATCTTATATCTTTTTGCCTTTTTGTAGGATGGCGCACTTCCACCTTCTAGATCAGGCGTACGACCAGACCCACCGAGGTCGTCTCATAGCGGGAGGGCAGGTAATAATTTACAATTCATGATTAAAGGTTTGCGAGCGTCCACGTCTTTTGTCCTATGTAATCTCTGACTTGGTTTATTTGAGTGCAGGTCCTTCCGCTCCTTCGTTCTAGAGCCCATGATGGGTTTTTGGCGCTGCAGTACGACGACCGCTACACTCCTTTACTACAGATGGCTGGCCTCGATGTCATCTCGTATCAGGTTCGTCGTGGGATGCCCAGGTTCAATTCAGCGGCTATAACTGCGTTGGTCGACAGGTACTATTACCACTAGTCATATTCATTTTGTTATGTGTTTACATGTTATCAAATAATAATTCGGCGAAATGTAGGTGGCGACCCGAGACTCACAGCTTTCACCTCCCGTTCGGAGAGATGACAGTGACCCTACAGGACTGTCAGAAGATGCTGGGTCTGTCGATTCGGGGCCAGCCAGTCACCGGGCCGTGCGTCTCAGATGGTTGGAGAGCACGAGTCGCAGCCTTCCTGGGGCGAGAGCTTGACGAGCAGGGGACTCGCACATCTGGAGTGCTAATCTCATGGATGTGGTCTACCTGTTGCAGTTATGGATGTGGTCCCGTCTTCCTGTCGGTCGGCCCGAGATTATGCCGCGTCGACCGTGGTTCCCAGGTGAGCCGCCGAGACGACAGCCGACATGGGCATATATTTGGGATCAGGTTAAGGTTAGCCATACCAGGTTGGACCGCGCGTACCTGGATTACATCAACGAGATAGACGCGCTCACTGCTCATAGTGTAAGTGAATTTTTTTTAAACATGCTTCGTAATCTTTTAGTATAACAACTAACGTTTTTGATTAAAATTTTGCAGGTAAATTGGCAACCTTACGACGGAGACGATCCACTTCCTTTTCCTCTTAGCTTCGTTTGTGTTCAGGACGATGATATTTACAGGATGGTGTGCCCTCTTATTTGCTTCTATGCTGTCGAGTACCACCTGCCACATCGAGTAGCACGCCAATTTGGGATGAGGCAGATTTGGCCACCACAGGCGACCTCGACTAGTATAGAGTTACACAAGTAAGTTACTTTCTTTTTCATATATTTCAATACTATTAACTAAATTTTGGCTAACAGTAACGTGTAACGTGACGTGCAGCGTGGATCGAAAGAAGAAGCGGAAGGTCTCCGACTGGCCCGCGTTCCACCACGCGTATATTGTGGAATGGGAGCAGTACGAGCAGAACTTGGACGAGAATAACGAGCCGCACACAAACGCCGCGTACAGGCACTACCAGAGCTGGTACCAAGGTGCGACGCGGCACAGGCTGAGGGAAGCGTGGACGCAAGATGACTACGCCGAAATCCAGTCATCCGACGATGAAGACACGGTGTACGATCAGAGTACTCGTGCTGGAAGGCAGGTGGAGGCAGGACCAATCCTGGATAGGATGGTAAGACAATGGCTTCACTTTTCTATATTCTATGTTAGGTTACTTAGAGATTTAGTTAGTTAGATAAGGACCTAGCGATCTAACTTAATCATTTAGTCATTTAGTGACTTAGTCATTTGTTGCTTTAGTGACTTAGTCATTTCTTGCAGGGGCGTACCCTACAAAGCTCAGTTAGAGATATAGAGCAATTTCGTCCACGAGTTAGGGACCCCGAGACGCGGAGCTTCCTTGAGGTAAGTCTCAAATTATTCTTTTTAATACTTCATTAATACGTTACATTCTTCATTTGTGTAACTTGTTTTTACTACTGCAGCGATTGTCAAATCGGCTTCGCCGTGCGGCTGCTCGTTGTGGTTGCAGGACTGCCACGACGCGAGACGTGCACGTTCCATCTCTGCGCGAAGGAGGCGTCGGTACGTCCAGCCAAGGCCCCTCAGGATCGAAATCAATTGCATCAGATGAAGACGACGACGACGATGACGACGACGACGACGGCGACGATGAGCAGAGGGCCGAGGAGATTGGCCCGTCTCAGCTCCAGGAGGCTCCCTTGACTCAGCCTACACAGGCTGTAGGGGGCACTAGACTACGTCGTCCACGTTCTCCTTACACTCCAGGCACCGACGCCCTTGGTCACAAGGGTAAGGGTAAGACTAGGAGGCAGTGACGATTCTGATTGCGAACTTTGTATCATATGAACTTTGTATCATCTGAACTATTGTGGATTCTATTATGAATGTGTCGTATGCTTGTGTTTCTATGCTTGTATTTATATTCACTATGCATCTCGTAATTTTGTATGGATTGCATCAACAATTAGGGGAAATTCTGCCGAAATTTCGCTAACAATTACCATTTTAATTTGCTACGGATATTTCAGTAGACTACGACCTCGATTTTCTACGGATATTTCAGTAGACTACGACTTCGAAATGAATTACATCGCAAATTTAACATATGTCGTCTACAAATTGCGTGTCCTTACTTAAAGTGCATTATTACAGGACAACATAATAAAAGTCTCACAGTAGAAAATATTGTTCATAAATAAACCATAGAACTAGAACCTAAATATGGCTACTGAGTGCAACGAGGCCACTTTCCCTTCCTTAAGGCATCGGGATTCTCCTCAACCGCTGCTTTCGCTCGGCGTGCCCGCTCAAGCTTCTTCTCTCTCTCCTCCCTATTTGCAGCAACCCGCCTCCTTTCCTCCTCTTCCTTGTGCTCCTTTTCCGCAGCCTCCTCTACGAGCCTCTTCTCGTACACCTCCTTCCTCTCTGCATCCCAGCGCATCATATACTCCAAAAACTCCTTATCTTCAGGATCGATCTCAGTGTCGATCCACTGCTCAAAATCACATAGCGGTGGAGGGGTCTACAACAAAAGCAACTGTTATAAAACAAAAAAATTATGGACAATAATTATAAGACAACAACATTTCCTTACCAACATGTTAATGCGGCGCTGACGAAGTGTAGGTTCAAACGCAAAGTTGGAACACATCCAATACCTCTGCCTATACGTGGCATGTTCTTCGGACTTGGCTACCTTGCAAGGATCGCCGCAAAAGCACATCGGCACTGGAACACCACTAGGCAGAGGCAATGGATCGAACGCATTTCCGGTCTTCTTAGCGCCATAACTACAATTTTGGATATTTGGTTCTATGAATCAAACGCACTTAGGAATAAACCTACATTTAAGGTTTTTTCATTTGATACACAACAATGAGTATATAACATAACTACGGGCGTTGAGATTACCTTAGTTTCTTAGCTTTTCCACGCCTCGGCATCCTACATTTGCATGAAAACCCTAAGTTCAAAAATGCAAGAAATATATAACGAATCGATGTGAAAAAAAGGTACGACGGAGAGAGGATACCTTGCTCTTCAGGATCCACGGATGAAATGAAACTTTCCTAAGCTACAATGTCGATTCGTAGTCTAGGACGAAGTAGGGAGAGTTTTTACCCGAGAGAGTGGAGAATAA
>NC_028456.1:4405812-4467493 GCF_000263155.2 Setaria italica | reverse complement strand
AGGGTCCATTTTCGGAAATTGGTTTCGCCAGGGGCCTATTTGTGAAATTTTTTCGCAAAAAGGGCCAAAAAACAAAAAAGTCGGTGAAGATCGATGGGGAGCACGGCGCTGCGGTAGTGGCCTAGCGCAGGCGGGGACGGCGGAGCATGGGGCTCCCCTGCTGATCTGCGCAGGCGTCACCACCCGCTGCTGGGGATGGCCGCCGCGGTGCTCGTCTACCAGAGGGCGCCTTATTACCGATACCCATCCTCGCTGCCCTCCACTCCCTCCTTCCCTCTCGACGCCCTCCTTCCCTCCTGCCGGTCCACTCCCGCGCCATCCGCCGCCGGCGGCGGCGTCATCCTGCTCCTCGGCACAGCCACAGTGGGGCTGCCGCGGGCCACTGCTGCCCAGTGCAGCAGCCCCGCACGGGGGACGGCATCGCGGTCGCGGAGGTGGCAGCGGATGCCACTGCCACGCTAGGCCGGCATCCGCACTCGCCTCCACCGGGCCCTCACTCCTGTCGCCCAACTCAGTGCGGGTCGTGCAGGGCTTCCTCCTCCCCAACTCCGCCTCGCCTCCTCCTCCTCCTCCGACGTGCTTGCGAGCACCGGCGTCCCCGCGTCGCCGTCACTGTCGAGGTCCCCAACGTGCTGCTCCAGCCCCTCGCCTCCTCAACCAAGGCCGTCGCCGCCTGATTCTGCAGCCACGCCAATTCCGTCCGCTGCCACGCCTCGCCACCTCCGGGAGCCCCATGTCCTCTACCCCGTGGTTTGTGTAAAGATTTCAGGTTGGCCAATAGCGTGGATGTGGATGGTGCGGCAGAGGGGACGATAGCAGGTTGGCCACGCGGTCAGCCGCCGGACATCAACATGCCACACGACGCCGGAGAGCTCCATCAGCCTTGCGAGTCCACGGGTAAAGTTCCTTCCGCTCAATGTATCTTCTTATTGATTGCTTTGTTGCTTTCCCTTCTGTGTTGTTTCCGCTTGGGTATGTGAGTTAATCATCATAGCAATTGGTTGCAATTTGATTTCTATCCTCCTATCCTTGGCTTGATGACCAAGTGTTCGATGAAATGCCCATGTAATCACTTTGTTCTATGAGTAATCATTTTTATTCTGTTGCATCTGCACAAGTGCAACTGGGCCATCCATCTTCCCATTTAAAGTTGATGCTGTTGAGATGCAATGGCAGCTTTTGCAACATCGATGCCCCCTGTATTGTGCCCTCAAGACCAAAAATCCTCAGTTTTGAGTATTTCTCAAATGTACTGTGAACACTCACAATCTATTTGGTTAATTGCTCAAGAGAAGTCCCATATCATTTTTAGATCGTAGCACTGTATGATGTCGTTGTGGAATTGCCATCCTAGGACTCTCATTTCATTTTAGAGCGTAGTAATGTATGATGTCATCATTAGACTACATTAAAATTTTAGCCTGTAACATCGTGAAGCATTCTGAGAAGAAGTGATGAAGAATGCGTACTTTCATATTCTAATATGCTGTACTTATGATGTAATTTTTCATCCCTTTTCTTCTTCAGCCATTTGTAGGTAGCGCTGATGGAGCACTGCAAAAATCCTTCCATGTCGGGAGACAAGTGCCATCATTACCGAGTGTCCAATCTGATAGGCGGATTCAGAAACAATATGTATACCTTTTGGTCATATTTATGTCTGCAATATGTTCCTATTCTGTTTCACTTGGCTTAACTATAATGTGGTCATTTAGTTATTTTCTAATGTAACATTTAGACACCACTTATGTAAAACTGTAAAGGGAGAATTAGCTGACATGTTAGTTATGTGACAAAGACAATGTAATTGCTTGATGATTGTTAAGCAAAAAGGTAGGCTTACAGGGAACACATGGTACTAATGCATGTCAATAACTTGTTGTGCAAGTACTTAAGTTCATTTTCTCTTATTTATGTTTACAGTTTTGCAGCAAATTCCCCTTCAAAAAGTGTTGCAGAAATTTTTGGAAAACAACACTACAACTAACATCAAATTTCGTTTTCAGTTACTAAATCTGACAATTTTTTTTCGTCCACCAGCCTCCCATGTCGCGATCCATCCCGCGGTCGGATGCAGATCAAATCCTTGGGTGCTGACCGAGGGATCACCACGCGCGGCCATAGCAATCAACATCAGCAGTTCTTGACGAAGACCACGACGTACAGCCCTAAGCGACGCCTGGTCCATGATGCCAACCGAGTTGCGCCCTCTGACATTGTCTGAGTCAGCTGCAAGTGCAGAGTCTTACTCTGAACCCATGCTTCGACTATCTCCAATAACCTATCCATTTCGGGCTTTCTAGATATATAAGAAAATTCATTTGTTAGACGCAATTTAGAATGAAACAATTATTATAGAAATAGGTAAGTGAAATCTGTTTTAGTCTCATCAGCATGTTCCGTTGAGTGTCACTGTTCACCAGTTTAAGTGTTTTCTCGGAAGTTTTGGTGCATCTCGTATGTTGCGGACTGCCATACAACAGTAACAGTAACATGATCGAGTGCAATTTACATTTGTCTACTGACATAATTGCTTGCAAGTAAGATGAGAATGATATTTATTTATGATTTGTACTATCCGTAGCAACGCACGGGCATGATTCTAGTATTATTAAAGCGAGTAACGTCTCTGCCAGCAATTTTCATCTGTCACGCTCGTTTTGCAATAAACCCCTCAGACTTTCGTGGAATCAACCCGCAGTCCATATTCTAAAGAGAGGGGGGGCTCGGGTGGAAAAAGGAGAGAAGGGAGGGGGTTAAAGGGGAAAACGCTTCTCCTTTCTTCAAAACAGAGGCGAACGGAGGGGATTGGGCGCCCTGGCGGCCGGAGCGGGGTGCCCCACTGCTGCCCCGTGCTGCTCGGTGGCGAGGTCGGCCGGACGCTTGGCGGACGACTCCCACCATCTACGGAAGAGCTTCTTGATGACTGCAGGGAAGAAGGAGGAGATGGGGAAGCTGGTGATGGAGCGGAGGATTCGCATCTGGATGTCCCCATTCTCTTCATCCATCTCTCCTCCGCATCTGCCCGCTGCCGGCGCACCTCCGCTTCCCATCTGCTCCTAGCGCCGGGCTACATGCGGCTGCGCGCGCGTGTGCCGCATCCTCCGCGACGGGGGAACCGCCGTGGCAGCGCCTCCCCGTGGAGCCACCGCTCAGCCACCGCCCACCGGATCACGGGTAAGGCCCTCCTCATGCTGACAAGCACGGCACACGAGAGGCTCCGCTCACTCAACCTCCTCCTCAGTTGCCTCGCTTGTCCAACGCCAGCCTGCTCCGTGTCGTCCGAGGTACTCCGATACCCCCTCCCCCTTGCATGAAACTGGCTGTTAATGTACAGATTGAATTGTTCACGAAATCACCCCCATGTGGTGCCCGTGGTTAATGTTTGCTATTATGCCTCTATAATCTGCACGGTTGTCATTTAGGAATACTTATTGGTTCGTGGAATGGATTAATCGTAGCATTGATTTGTTATTTCATTAGGTCATTCCATGATTTGGATGATCCAATTCATGGTTTTGCCATTTAAATCAGCTATATTCCTGATTTTTTTTTCTGATAGCACTGCATATGCCAGATGAATATTACCCATTGGAATTTAGTATTTTCTTATTTTTTATATCTGACACACCTTTCTCTGTTTTGATTACATGGGAGCAGATAATTGGCACAATTGTTGGCAATAGCAACTCTAAACTCTCTTTGCCATGCTTGATGCAGCAGCACCAACGCGCTGCTTCTGTAAGCGTCGAAGGAAGTGAACAAATTCCTGAACACCACTTGGTGCAGGTGATTCCACCTTCCAGGGATGCCTACAGTTGTTTGGGGCATGTAAATTATGCTCATACACATCAAATTTCATAGATTTTGGATCCCTGCTTCCAAGTTTGGTTTGGTATAATCTTGTCATATTTCTTCTTTCACCTTGGTTGTTTGTGGCATGATCATATTATTTATGTGTAGCAATAACTCCAAACCTGGAGCAACTTCAAAATTACGGACGTACTATCTACCAATAGTTTCTGTTTATTTCTTCACACTGATCAGATTGTGCACGAAGCATGTGGAAGTTACGGAATGATGGCACCAACTGTCACTTATTTCTATCGAACAAAATTTTCTTGAAACAGTTTCTAACTAACAAATGTTTTGCACATATTCAGGAACTTTTCTAACTAACAAGCAGCTGAAGCACAGTTTTGTGTGGGCTTACAAGAGCTTTGTCATCGAGATAGAGTTTCATTGCATGGAAGGACCAGTACGGTATGCATAGCAGTTCAACAAATCCATCATCTCACTGAGCTGATGATCTATGTTTCCAGTGCTTTGTTATCTCTTAAGAAAGTTCAGTGAGAATAATGATCTTGGTCAAATAACATTCTGTCTTATTGAATTATCCCTGAATATAAAGAGAAAGTATGGTACAGTTTCTTGCGAAATTGAAAAGTTTGTTTCAGCATATTATTTGGGCTCGTGAGTTATTTTTCATTCCATGCTGCAGGCGGCTACTGGAGCTAAATATACACCGTCTCTATTTAAAATGAATCGAAGCAATTCAGTTTGGACAAGGTACTCCTATATAAGTTCTTAACGGCGAGGACGGCAACATGTGCGGCGCATGGGCGACGGCGAGGCAACGCATCAACATATTATGAAGCGAAGCTAATATATTAGAAATAAGCGAATAATAACATAAGAGCAAGTAAGGAACCGTAGCAACACATGGATATTTCTGCTAGTAATATTAAAGTACCACCAAAAAAATTTTGTACATCGTGGACCAAGTCCACGGACGGGAGCACAAAAACCGGCCGCATAACGACTAAAACAGATCGGAAAAGATAAACTACTCCCTCCATCCCAAATTATAAGTCGCTTTGACTTTTTTGATATATTCACTTTGCTATGTATATAGATATAACAATATGTCTAGATGCATAGCAAAGTGGATGTACCAAAAAAAGTCAAAGCGACTTATAATTTGGGACGGAGGGAGTATCTAATAAAGAATAGGATAGAGACCAATCCGACTCACAAGCCAAATCCAAAAACTTCTATTTGTGTGCATCCTTCATACATCAGCCACAAATCCAGATTCCACATCAACATACATGATCGACGGCAGTCTCGCGTCGGCAAACGTGTGACAGATGCTGTCAAAGGGATCCTGAAGGTCAAGGATCTCGAGCAACCTGTCGCAGCTCAACGAGAATCAACGAGCACATCGACGATGCGGACCGGAGCGCGGTGGCAGCGGGAGCGGCGCGCCGGAGCCGGAGCAGAGTTGGTCACCTCAGCGGCGAGGGAGTGGTGCGCCATGGCCGAAGCGGGTCACCAAGGGAGAAGGTCCTGGGGCCAAGCCCGGCGCGCGACCATGGCCTCCGAAGCCGCGGTCTTTGTGCAGACGTCGACCTCCGCGTCAGTTCTTCCAATTCGTGGAGGAGATAAAGCAGGTAAGAGATATTGTGAAGAGAGGATTCACGATGGAGGAGGAGACAAACCATCTCGATTTTGGCTGCCCCTAATTTGGAGAACAGGAGCGGTTTTCTTCAAGATTTGGTTTCTGCTGGAAGCCTGGAAGAGGAGTAGAGGGAGGTGCTGGTCAGTGCTGTGCTGGACACGGGGGGAGATATAGATGTCCATTCGGGCCGCCCGGCACGAGCCCGGCGAGGCCCATTAAATTTCATGCCGGGCCTGGCCTGTCATGACGACTTTGTTGTGCCGTGCCGTGCCGGCCCACGGGTCGGGCCCGCTGAGCCTTTTCCGTGCCGGGCCAGCCCGTCAGGCACGGCTGGCTTCGGGCCACCGCGAGGCACGGCGGGCCTTGCGCTGCCTCCCGTAACACTCAGTGTTAATGACAACTTAAGTATGACATCAAGCAGTAAGGGTGAAATTTGGATTAAAGGAAGGTAATTTGAGCAAAAATCGAATTTGAGCCGAATTCGACCAAAATTGCAATTTGGAGAGTTAAATTCGGAAAAATTTGCCAAAAATATGAAGTTGAGGCTCGGAAAAGTTTAGAACTTAAGGGAATAAATTTGGACATAAAATCAAGTCCCAAACTCCTCAAGAAAGGCATTTAAAAATCAAAGTCAAGAAAGTACTATTCATTATCCGAAAACAGGAAAATTCAGAAAAACATGATGAGTATCCATTTTGGAAATTGAATCCTGCCCAATTTTTCAAGTAAGTGGACAAAGGAAACTGAACAGCAGTGAAGTATGATCCTTGGACATGTTTAATAGGGTGTTGTTGCTCAGGAATAGTGAAAGAATCAAATTCAAATCAAGGCTCAAAGTCAGCACTCTGACCATTTCGGCCTAACTATCGAGCTGCAAATCCTCAGTCTGAAAACAGTGTTGACTAGCAATGTTTGGAGTGAATTTCAGAAAAATCAAGTGCAAAGGTTATATAGTTTCTTGTGCAAAACAGAATCCTTGTTAGTTGTAGAGCACAAATGGTTAGTGGTTGCACTATATGGAATACATTTGGGCTACTGAAATTAAGTCCAAAGAAGGGTAAATGACCACATATTAGGACTGTCGAAACTGAATCAATAAAGTTCAGTTAGCAGTACATGCTGACAGAAACTTTGAGCTTCAAAATCTCGATCTTAGGATGCTTATTTCGGTTGGAGGCCAATCTATCAAATGGAGTACTTGGACTACTCTACAAGCTCACTTAAAGGAGTTTTGTGAGTTGAGATCAAAAAGTTTGAGTAAGTGAGGCCTGAACATATCGGTTGGGAAGGGATAAAAGGAAAAAAAGAAAGAAAGAGCGGAACAGAGCAGGAACCGTGCCGCCGCCGGCACTTCTGCCCGCCGGCCAGCGCGACGACCTCATCCGTGCCACGTGCGCCCGTGAACCGTCAAGGTGGCCATCATGCACGCGGTAGAAATTTGTATATAAACCGCTCCTACCTCATCCGTTCACCCTGCCGCCTTTTTCACCCGAGCAAGTAGAGCAGGGCAGTAGCGCCGCCGCTGGCCAATTCCACTATGCCGCTGCTCCTTACCGCAATTCCTTCCACCCGAAGCTCCGCTAGCACCTCGTCAACACCTCACACACCTCCGTTTTCCAGTTTTCCACCAGCAAGCCCCGAGCCGCCGCACTTTTCGTCCGCCGGCCGCCACCACCTACTCCTCCAGTGAGCCTCCGCCCCGCCCCTTCTTCCACTCTTCTAGTCCGGTTTAGGGGCTTCGTGGGTCGTGTATAAGCCGTAGGGTGCGCCGGCGATCGTCCTTGTGCCGCCTCCGTGCATCGCCAGGGCCGGCCGCAAGCCGAGCCGCGGCCGCCCGTGGAGGGGCCGGCTCGGGCCACCTCCCGGCAAGCTGCCGCTGGGCGCAGGTGCGCCTGGTCTGGGCGCCGCCGCCCCGGCCGGCTCAGCCGTCGGAGGGCCGTGGTTGGCTGGGCCCGCCCCGCTTTTTCCCCACCGGCGTGTGCCGACCTTGGCCCGGGGAAGAAGAAGCCCCTGACCAAGGGGGCCCGCCCGTCAGTCGTAGAGGGGGGCGCCAGGTAGAAAAGATAAGGGGGGAAGGGCCGGTCCAAGGGGCCCACGAGTTAGTGAGGTTGGCTAGGAGAGGCCCGGTAGGAAATTAATTTCGAGGGTTTTTTTCGGATAAAGTTTGTTTTCCAATTTTAAAAATCGATTTAAATAACAGCCAAACTATTTAATTCACTGTAAATTGTATACGTACCCAAAAATAGTGAAATAAATTTCTTTAGGTTTGTTTTAATCTCCTTTACGCATTAAAATTGTTAAAAATTATTTGCTTTTATAAACATTTTGGGTATTTATTTAAGTGCCTTTAATTAAGGATATTAAATAAATACTTAATAATTCCAAATACATAAAATATGAATTAATGCTTTTCTAATTACAAATTAATCATAATCTATAGTAATTAGGAGATCAGGTTAGAAAATATGTTTAATACTTTTCAAAAATAAAAGAAAAGGCTTGCTTTTAAAAGATAAAGATTTAAGTATTTACTTAATACTTTTCCGTAAAATATTTAAATAAATTCTTAAACTGTATAAATTAATAAAATTCTGAATAATGTTTTAATTAATTCCAAGTAAATGTTAATCTATAGTTTTGCATTTTCTTTTACATTAAAAATTAATTCAAAAGCTTTTCAAAAATAAAAAAAGGGGGGTCAGAGAGGGGTTTAGTAAGGGAGTTTAAATCGAGGGTTAGATGTTATGGGTAGAGTTTGTTGGCTTGCAACTTTATCATGAAAGAAGTTGTAAAGACCTGTGCTTAAAAAGTTGCATCTCTGACTCATGCATACGCTTTATCGTAGGCACTGAAGGTTCCGAAGCGGAATTTCTGAAAATTTCTGAAGAACCTCCGGAGTTTGAGGAAATTGTTGAATTGATCCCTTGTGAAGCCGGACCGTTGGGCAACGCTAACATTTTTACAGATCAAGGCAAGCCCCGGTGCATCTATGCCTATCTATTTTGGAGTTATTATTTCATGAGTCCAACTATTGGTTAATTCCTTATGAATGCATTAGGACTAGGAGTTGATTGAAACCTTACTTTTATGCACAATCCAACCTTATCATTAAGGACATCTTTGCCACTTGTTCAATAATTAGTAAGTAACCTCTGCTTAACCAAGCATAGTCGCGCTACCTTCACCATTCCTGAGTACCTATGGTACTCAGCAACCTAAGGTAACATTGTCATACATAGGTATAATAGAGAAATGACCTATTTTGAAAGAGAGTGTACGGAAGGTTAGAGGGAATCAAGAAAGGAGTCTTGAGTTCCATAGTTCCGTCCACTCGATTAATTTGATTAAGGACCGATCGTTGTTTTAACCCGTGATCCAGTGATACTACGTTGTTGCTTACTGCTATATGGGAACCAGCAAGCTCGGTAGGTTAGTTGGCTCTCTGATTAGAAATATTTCGTACCCGTGCTTGGCGTGTAGTGGAAGGGCAGGGCGTAGCCTGAAACTCGCAATGGAGATCGCCAGACATGGGGTTCCATGTGGGGGTGCGTCCCTGGGTTCGAGTAGTCATATTTCCAATCGTTGGGTACATCTAATCGAAAGGTCGTTATGTGCAACCCGGACAGTTGTACATGGCTGGTGGTCGAGTATCTCCTGCAGGATGTAAATCGGTCCGAATCGCCGTAATTCTCGAATATGAATGCACTTGATCATTGCTTAAGCATCGTAGTGTAACAAAGAGAAGGGAACCGCTGCTTTCGAATAAATATGTTGTATGACTTAGTTCCATCTGGTTGCTAAAATATTTTTCATCATCTAGACTGATCAGGTAACAAACTCAATCTGAAATAAAAGATAAAACTAAGGTTTTACTTATAGTAAGTTCTTTCTGCAAAAATGTGAGTCAGCCAGTACACCATAAAGCTATCATACAGGGTGTCAACATTATTTATATTGGTTAGACGGGTCAGACTTGCTGAGCACTTCGTACTCAGGGGATCCTTTGTTGTTGTTTTCAGAAACCCAGCAGGGACCCAGCGAGGAGGAAGCACCGAAGAACTAGGGTATCTTATGAGTCTCATGATACCCTAGAATGAACTTAGATGTTTAATTACTTACCCCGGACTGTTTTATATTTTAAACTCTTAGCAATGGTTTACTTGCACTGTTAAGTTTCTTTAATCTATGGTTTGTAATAAATCGTACCTCTGTTATGTATGTAAAAACGTAATGTTTGTTGATACTATCCCATCGTGGAAGCGATCCTGATGTATGGCTATGGAACACACCGTGGAGGTTTTCAAGGAGTTCTATGAACAGAACCCTTGACGGACTACCGGACTCACACTGTTTTAAGTGTGTTATGAATAAATGTTGTTTTGACAGCAATTAGGCACACTTAAGCCAGTTTAAGTTGGGTGGTTCCGCCACAGCTGATATCAGAGCCATAGGTAGGGATAATCAAACAGATATTACTATTTAAAAATTGAGACTCTACTTTAAATAAAGAAAAATTGAGTCTTAGGTGGCAATAGTATTAATGGGTTGATTGTTTTGCAGATGCTAACGGTTTGCTGCGTGTCGCTAGTATTCGGTAGCATATTATTGAGGAGAGGTTACGGTGCCACCAATTTTCCTACGAGTGTGTATATGAGTCTGAAAGCACGTAGGCATCGTTGCATCATAGGGCCCGTTTGGATCCAGTTGTGGATTTTCAAAATCTAGATTTTAGATGGATTTTCAGAATCTAGATTCTAAGCAAAATCTGGACGATGTTGTTTGGATCATAGATTCCAAAATCTGATTGTATGGTAGTTTGTTGAATAGATGTCTTTTATGCCCTTGCTACCCAAAAGAGTGGACAATGGCAGATTGAATAATTATCTAGAAGGTTGCTGGGCAAAATGGTAAAATATGCATGCAAAATCTGGTAGAATCAACTTTTGAGCAGCTTCTAGGATTCTCAAAATCCAAAATCTAGATTGTAGAATCTGGGTCAGAATCTGTCATGTTTGGAGGGCAATCCAGATTCTGGATTTTGGATTTTGAGAATCTGATGTTCTCCAAACGGGGCCATAATTGCATCGCATGTTTTAAAAACTTTTGGGTTTGGTGAGTGTCGTTAGACCTAGAACACGTTCCGTGCGATAGAAAGTTAGACGTGGTCAGGACCGGTGCAAATAGGGGACCGAAGAAGAAAGTACCAAGAAAGATGAATAGACCTAGAATCCTTTGATGCAACCAACTTCACTATAATACTATGGGAGGACATCATTCCAAATATACCTGAAATTTTGGTGGTTTATGATGAAGTTTGAGGAATTTAGTTCCAAATGTTCTTCTAATATATGCACCTAGAATTTTGAAGATATGACATATAAGTGGATGGGAGCAAAAATTTAATTGATTTTTGTACAACTTCTTGGCAGAATGTCGGATCCTAAGGGACCCAATGCTTCCGGGATGGGGGTCAATGATGAAATTCCACCACGAGCTCCAACGCTGGCCGATGCTATTGCCAGCCTGGTGAATTCTGGGGCTGAGCAAGCCCGGCTGCTTCAGAGGATTGCTCAGAACATAGGGAATATAGGTGGTCGAAGGGATCCAGAGCAGGGTGTGACTTACACCCAGTTCTTGGAAACTCGTCCCCCTATCTTTCAAAAAGCTGAACACCCACTGCAAGCGAATGAATGGCTCCAGACATTGGAGCAAAAGTTTCGTGTGATCCCGCATTGCACAGAAGTACAGAAGGCGGAGTTTGCTAGACTCCAACTGCAAGGTCCTGCCGGAACTTGGTGGACCAGTTATTTGGCAAGGCAACCCATAGGAAGGGAGATTACTTGGGGAGATTTCAAGAATGCTTTCCGTACCCAGTTCATACCTGAGGGAGTTTTACGGATGAAGCTAGAGCAATTTCTAAGGCTTCAACAGGGAGGTCGAAGTGTACTGGAGTACACTCATGAGTTTGACCATTTGGCCCAATATGCCCCAGAGCATGTGAATACAGAATCTAAGAAGAGAGATTGCTATCTTTGAGGGCTCAATGCGAGGATGGAAGAGAAGTTATCTACCTGCACCTTCGCTGATTATAGTGATGTGGCAAGTGTGGCGATTACCGCCGAAGAGAAAATGAGAATCCTGGACGAGACTATGAAGAAAGAAGAATTTCTAAAGAGGAAGAATATTCCTCCCGGGACGTCTGAAGGTGCTTCCCAAAGGATGAGGGTAATCTATCGAGGTCCTCCTCGACCAACATACTAGCCTTCATTCCAGCAGAGGCCACCCCAACCTTGGATTGCCAGGAGCCCCATGAATACACCTCGCCCAGTGAGTGCACCAGCTTCCGGGTTTCGTAACCCCACTCCTATGGGAAATGAACAGGTTTGCTTTAATTGTGGAAGGCCAGGACACTTTGCCCGTGATTGCCATTTTCCCAAGGCCGGAGGAAACACAAATGTAAAGGCTCAGACTTCGGGCCAAGGTGTGGGTCAGAAATTTACCCGGAAGAAGTTTGTGAACACCCAGACTCGAAGGGTTCATTACATGAATGTTGAGGAAATTCCGGAGGGTGAGCCTATCCTAGCAGGTATGTTCTCTATCAATGATCATCCTGCCATGGTTTTATTTGATTCTAGCGCTTCACATACTTTTATAAGTAAGAATTTTGTGAAGCGGCACCAAATGGAAGTATACATAGTCAACACTAATTATATTATACAGGCTACTGGAGCCACCCAAAATACCAACCAAGTTGCTCGTGATGTGGTCTTAAATTTAGAAGGATGGAAAGTGGGTGCAACTCCTGTAATTTTGGAAGGACAAGGAATAGATATTATTTTGGGAGTTAATTGGATGAAACAACATAAGGTTCAGATTGATGTGTTCAGTCGAACTATTAGCTTAAAAGATTCACAAGGACATCCTTTCAACCTCCAATTACCCACTCGTCCATGTTTGGACCAAATGGTTAATAAGACTAGAGCCGTGACTCTAGACTCCATCCCTGTAGTTAATGCGTATGCGGATGTGTTTCCTGAGGATCTTCTAGGTTTGCTGCCTGATAGAGCGGTAGAATTCACCATTGAATTAGAACCTGGCACTGCTCCTATCTCTAGGAGGCCATACCGGATTCCATCTAAAGAACTAGCAGAATTGAAAGCTCAATTGCAAGAATTGTTGGATAAGGGTTTTATTCGACCTAGTACTTCACCCTGGGGCTGCCCTGCACTTTTTGTCAAGAAGAAAGATAATACTCTAAGACTGTGTGTGGACTACTGTCCTTTGAATGCAGTAACTGTTAAGAACAAGTATCCGTTGCCACGGATTGACTTGTTATTTGACCAATTAGCTGGAGCCAAAATCTTTTCTAAGATTGACCTTCGGTCTGGATATCATCAGATCAAGATTAAACCTGAGGACATTCCTAAAACAGCATTCTCGACCAGGTATGGGTTATATGAATACTTGGTCATGTCCTTCGGTTTAACAAACACCCCAGCCCACTTCATATATCTCATGAACTCAGTATTCATGCCAGAACTGGATAAATTTGTGGTAGTCTTTATTGATGATATCCTAGTGTTTTCAAAAAGTGAAGAAGAACATGCGTGGCATCTGCGTGTTGTCTTGGATAGACTCCGGGAGCACCGATTATAGGCCAAGTTTAGTAAGTATGAGTTTTGGCTAAAGAAGGTTTCATTCCTTGGGCATGTTTTGTCCGAAAAAGGAATTGAAGTGGATCCTGGAAAGGTCAAGGACATAATGGATTGGAAATTGCCAACAACTATTCATGAAGTAAGAAGTTTTCTTGGAATGGCCGGATATTACCAAAGATTTATTCCAAACTTCTCTAAGATCTCTAAACCAATTACCGAGTTACTAAAGAAAGAAGTGAAATTTAAGTGGACTTCTGAATGTGAAGAATCTTTCCAATTGTTGAAAAATCTGTTAACCACAGCGCCAGTGTTAGCCCAACCCAATTTAGAGAGACCTTTTGATGTTTATTGTGATGCCTCAGGAATTGGGATATGATGTGTTCTTATGCAAGAAGGAAAAGTCATTGCTTATGCTTCACGACAGTTGAAGTGTCATGAAGAGCATTATCCTACCCATGATTTAGAACTGGCTGCCGTGGTTCATGCATTAAAGATATGGAGACATTATCTTTTGGGTAGTGATTGTCATATTTTTACTGATCATAAGAGTTTGAAGTACATATTTACCCAGTCAGATCTGAATATGAGGCAAAGGAGATGGCTGGAACTGATCAAAGACTATAAGCTGGAGATTCACTATCATCCGGGTAAAGCTAATGTGGTAGCTGATGCCCTAAGAAGAAAAACTCAATGTCACTGCATTATGATTCAACCAAATGTTAAGACGTTGTGTGAAGAGTTAGAAGATCTGAATTTAGGAATGATAATGCAAGGCACCCTGCTTATCTTGTATGATACCTTAAAGGAAGAGATAGAACAAGCCCAGAGAAAAGACAAAGGAATGAAAATACTTCGGGAACGAGTAAGCCAAGGTGATGTTACTTGTTTCACCCAGAATGAAAAAGGGGTACTCTATTTCAAAAACCGAATAGTAGTACCCAAGAAGATGGACCTGAGAAAGAAGATCTTAGATGAAGCTCATTTGTCAAGATTTTCTATCCACCCTGGGAGTACTAAGATGTATCAAGACTTGAAGCAACGATTTTGGTGGACAAGAATGAAGAGGGAAATAGCCAAGTATGTATCTGAATGTGATACATGCCAAAGGGTAAAGGCCACACATCAGAAATCAGCTGGCTTATTGCAACCCTTAACCATTCCTAAATGGAAGTGGGAAGACATTTCCATGGATTTTATAGTAGGATTGCCTACTACCTCAAAGGGGTATGATTCCATATGGGTTATCGTGGATCGACTCACCAAGTTGGCTCATTTTATTCCTGTTAAGACCACTTATCGTATGCCGGCTTACGTGGAACTCTATATGTCGCGGGTGGTATGTTTACATGGAGTACCCAAGACAATTGTCTCCGATTGAGGTTCCCAATTTGTCTCTAGATTCTGGGAACAATTGCATGAGACAATGGGAACTACCCTTATTAAGAGCTCCACTTACCATCCACAGACTGATGGTCAGACAGAAAGGGTGAACCAAATCTTAGAAGATATGCTTCGAGCCTGTGCTCTTACCTTCTCGAAGAAATGGGATGAATGTTTACCTCTGGCAGAATTCTCCTACAACAATAGCTACCAAGCTAGTATACAAATGGCACCTTATGAAGCATTATATGGTCATAGGTGTAGAACACCTTTAAATTGGTCAGAACCAGGAGAAAGAGCACATTTGGGACCAGATCTAGTCATCGAAGCTGAAGAAAAAGTTCGGAAAATTCGTAAGAATCTTGAAATAGCTCAGTCTCGACAGAAAAGTTATTCGGATAAAAGAAGAACATCTTTGGAGTTTGGTGTCGGAGACATTGTATATCTCAAGGTATCTCCGATGAAAGGAGTACACTGATTTGGAGTCAAAGGAAAATTAGGTCCAAGATATATTGGTCCTTATGAAATTCTGGAACGAAAAGGCCCAATTGCATATAAACTTTCATTACCGGACCAACTTGCTTCCATACATGATGTATTTCATGTATCACAACTCAAGAAATGCTTGAGGGTCCCAGAAGAAGAAATATTGGAAGATCTGGAGGTGGAGCTAGAACCAGATCTAACTTATGAAGAAAGGCCCATAAAAATTCTGGATCAGAAGACTAGAGATACTCGTACTAAGAGTATCAAATTTTATAAGGTGCAATGGGAAAATCACACCCAAGACGAAGCCACGTGGGAACAAGCAGAGGTTTTGGAATCTAAATATCCTGAGTTGTTTAGGAAAGTTTGAAATGAAGTGAACAGTCAGCGACCAACCACCACCCCAACTCTTTTTATGGAAAATTATGAAAGATGTCAGTACGACGCAGTTTCCTTTCTACTCTCCAGCCGAGGCTTTAGCACTTGGGAATCTCGGGACGAGATTCTTTGAAGGGGGAGAGACTGTAACACCCAGTGTTAATGACAACTTAAGTATGACATCAAGAAGTAAGGGTGAAATTTGGATTAAAGGAAGGTAATTTGAGCAAAAATCGAATTTGAGCCGAATTCGACCAAAATTGCAATTTGGAGAGTTAAATTCGGAAAAATTTGCCAAAAATATGAAGTTGAGGCTTGGGAAAGTTTAGAACTTAAGGGAATAAATTTGGACATGAAATCAAGTCCCTAACTCCTCAAGAAAGGCATTTAAAAATCAAAGTCAAGAAAGTACTATAAATTATCCGAAAACAGGAAAATTTAGAAAAACATGATAAGTATCCATTTTGGAAATTGAATTCTGCCCAATTTTTCAAGTAAGTGGAATAAGGCAACTGAACAGCAGTGAAGTATGATCCTTGGACATGTTTAATAGGGTGTTGTTGCTCAGGAATAGTGAAAGAATCAAATTCAAATCAAGGCTCAAAATCAGCACTCTGACCATTTCGGCCTAACTATCGCGCTGCAAATCCTAAGTCTGAAAACAGTGTTGACTAGCAATGTTTGGAGTGAATTTCAGAAAAATCCAGTGCAAAGCTTATATAGTTTCTTGTGCAAAATGGAATCCTTGTTAGTTGTAGAGCACAAATGGTTAGTGGTTGGACTATATGGAATACATTTGGGCTACTGAAATTAAGTCCAAAGAAGGTTAAATGACCACATATTAGGACTGTCGAAACTGAATCAATAAAGTTCAGTTAACAGTACATGCTGACAGAAACTTCGAGCTTCAAAATCTCGATCTTAGGTTGCTTATTTCGGTTGGAGGCCAATCTATCAAATGGAGTACTTGGACTACTCTACAAGTTCACTTAAAGGAGTTTTGCGAGTTGAGATCAAAAAGTTTGAGTAAGTGAGGCCTGAACATATCGGTTGGGAAGGGATAAAAGGAAAAAAGAAAGAAAGAGCAGAACAGAGCAGGAGCCGTGCCGCCGCCGGCACTTCTGCCCGCCGGCCAGCGCAACGACCTCATCCGTGCCACGCGCGCCCGTGAACCGTCGAGGTGGCCATCATGCACGCGGTAGAAATTTGTATATAAACCGCTCCCGCCTCATCCGTTCACCCTGCCGCCTTTTTCACTTGAGCAAGTAGAGCAGGGCAGTAGCGCCACCGCCGGCCAATTCCACTGTGTTGCTGCTCCTCGCCGCAATTCCTTCCACCCGAAGCTCCGCTAGCACCTCGTCAACACCTCACACACCTCCGTTTTCCAGTTTTCCACCGGCAAGCCCCGAGCCGCCGCACTTTTCGTTCGCCGGCCGCCACCACCTACTCCTCCGGTGAGCCTCCGCGCCGCCCCTTCTTCCACTCTTCTAGTCGGGTTTAGGGGCTTCGTGGGTCGTGTAGAAGCCGTAGGGTGCGCCGCCAGTGGTCCTTTTGCCGCCTCTATGCGTCGCCAGGGCCGGCCGCAGGCCGAGCCACGGCCGCCCGTGGAGGGGCTGGCTCGGGCCGCCTCCCGGCAAGCTGCCGCTGGGCGCAGGTGCGCCTAGCCTGGGCGCCGCCACCGTAGCCGGCTCAGCCACCGGAGGGCCGTGGTTGGCCGGGCCCGCCCTGCTTTTTCCCGACCGGTGTGTGCCGACCTTGGCCAGGGGAAGAAGAAGCCCCTGACCAAGGGGGCCCGCCCCTCAGTCCTAGGGGTGGGGGCGCCGGGTAGAAAAGAAAAGGGGGAAGGGCCGGTCCAAGGGGCCCACGAGTCAGTGAGGTTGGGTAGGAGAGGCCCGGTAGGAAATTAATTTCGAGGGTTTTTTTCGGATAAAGTTTGTTTTCCAGTTTTAAAAATCGATTTAAATAACAGCCAAACTATTTAATTCACTGTAAATTGTATAGGTACCCAAAAATAGTGAAATAAATTTCTTTAGGTTTGTTTTAATCTCCTTTAAGCATTAAAATTGTTAAAACTTATTCGCTTACATAAACATTTTGGGTATTTATTTAAGTGCCTTTAATTAAGGATATTAAATAAATACTTAATAATTCCAAAATACATAAAATATGAATTAATGCTTTTCTAATTACGAATTAATCATAATCTATAGTAATTAGGAGATAATGTTAGAAAATATGTTTAATACTTTTCAAAAATAAAAGAAAAGGCTTGCTTTTAAAAGATAAAGATTTAAGTATTTACTTAATACTTTTCCGTAAAATATTTAAATAAATGCTTAAACTTTGTAAATAAATAAAATTCTGAATAATGTTTTAATTAATTCCAAGTAAATGTTAATCTATAGTTTTGCAATTTCTTTTACATGAAAAATTAATTCAAAAGCTTTTCAAAAATAAAAAAAAGGGGGGCTCAGAGAGGGGTTTAGTAAGGAAGTTTAAATCGAGGGTTAGACGTTATGGGTAGAGTTTGTTGGCTTGCAACTTTATCATGAAAGAAGTTGTAAAGACTTGTGCTTAAAAAGTTGCATCTCTGACTCATGCATACGCTTTATCGTAGGCACTGAAGCTTCCGAAGCGGAATTTCTGGAAATTTCTGAAGAACCTCCGGAGTTTGAGGAAATTGTTGAATTGATCCCTTGTGAAGCCGGACCGTTGGGCAACACTAACATTTTTACAGATCAAGGCAAGCCCGGGTGCATCTATGCCTATCTATTTTGGAGTTATTATTTCATGTGTCCAACTATTGGTTAATTCCTTATGAATGCATTAGGTCTAGGAGTTGATTGAAACCTTACTTTTATGCACAATCCAACCTTATCATTAAGGACATCTTTGCCACTTGTTCAATAATTAGTAAGTAACCTCTGCTTAACCAAGCATAGTCGCGCTACCTTCACCATTCCTGAGTACCTATGGTACTCAGCAACCTAAGGTAACATTGTCATACACAGGTATAATAGAGAAATGACCTATTTTGAAAGAGAGTGGACGGAAGGGTAAAGGGAATCAAGAAAGGATTCTTGAGTTCCATAGTTCCACCCACTCGATTAATTTGATTAAGGACCGATCGTTGTTTTAACCCATGATCAAGTGATACTACGTGGTTGCTTACTGCTATATGGGAACCAGCAAGCCCGGTAGGTTAGTTGGCTCTCTGATCAGAAATATTTCGTACCCGTGCTTGGCGTGTAGTGGAAGGGCAGGGCGTAGCCTGAAACTCGCAATGGAGATCGCCAGACATGGGGTTCCATGTGGGGGTGCGTCCCTGGGTTCGAGTAGTCATATTTCAGATCGTTGGGTACATCTAATCGAAAGGTCGTTATGTGCAACCCGGACAGTTGTACATGGTTGGTGGTCGGGTATCTCCTGTAGGATGTAAATCGGTCCGGATCGCCGCAATTCTCGAATATGAATGCACTTGATCATTGCTTAAGCATCGTAGTGTAACAAAGAGAAGGGAACCGCTGCTTTCGAATAAATATGTTGTATGACTTAGTTCCATCTGGTTGCTAAAATATTTTTCATCATCTAGACTGATCAGGTAACAAACTCAATCTGAAATAAAAGATAAAACTGAGGTTTTACTTATAGTAAGTTCTTTCTGCAAAAATGTGAGTCAGCCAGTACACCATAAAGCTATCATACAGGGTGTCAACATTATTTATATTGGTTAGACGGGTCAGACTTGCTGAGCACTTCGTACTAAGGGGATCCTTTGTTGTTGTTTTCAGAAACCCAGCAGGGACCCAGCGAGGAGGAAGCACCGAAGAACTAGGTTATCTTATGAGTCTCATGATACCCTAGAATGAACTTAGATGTTTAATTACTTACCCCGGACTGTTTTATATTTTAAACTCTTAGCAATGGTTTAACTTGCACTGTTAAGTTTCTTCAATCTATGGTTTGTAATAAATCGTACCTCTGTTATGTATGTAAAAACGTAATGTTTGTTGATGCTATCCCATCGTGGAAGCGATCCTGATGTATGGCTATGGAACACACCGTGGATGTTTTCAAGGAGTTCTGTGAACAGAACCCTTGACGGACTACCGGACTTACACTTTTTAAGTGTGTTATGAATAAATGTTGTTTTGACAGCAATTAGGCACATTTAACTAGTTTAAGTTGGGCGGTTCCGCCACAGCCGCTGCCGGCCTCCCCGCGCCACCCCACCCGGCCGCCCCGCCCCGCCCCGCCCCGCCCCTCCCGGCCGCCTGCGCCGCCACTCCCGGCCGCCCGTGACGCTGCAGCCCCTCCCAGCCCCCCACGCTGCCGCAGGCGCTCCCGGCCTCCCGCGCCGACGCTGTCGCTCCCGCCTACCCGAGCCACCGCAGCCGCTCCTCGCACCGTCGTTCCTGGCCTCCTGTGCTAGCGCTGCCGCTCCCGGCCCCTCACGTCACCGCTAGCAGCCTCCCATGCCGGCGCCGCCGCTCGCGATCCCCCACGCTGCCGTCAGCGCTCCTGGCCCCCCGCGCCGATGCCGCCGCTCCCGGCTGGAGGGGAAGGCAAAGGTTGGAGAATTGAGAGGTAAAGGGAGGATGGAGCCATGAAGGGGAGCTGGAAGATGCAACAGGTCATAGGGAGGTGGCGGTGAGTAGCAGAGGAAGAGGTGACGGACTGACAGTTGGCCTTTATGGCTTTGTTGGGCCGGTTGGAGGAGATTAACAGGCCATTTCGAGCCGCCGTAGTAAAATCGTGCCGGGCCGGGCTGCCCGTCGGGCTGAGGCGACAGCCAACGCTCGGCACGAACCATCGGGCCGGGCCAGCCCGAGCCCGAAGTGTTACGGGCTGGGCTGGGTTTGGTATGAGCCAAAACATTGGGGTTCGTGCCGGGTTGTCGGGCTGCGGGCTGCATGGACATCTGTGGAGAGAAACAAGACGAGATAGAAGGGGAGAGCGACCCACGGGCATATTTATCGTATTTATCTCCGATTTTTTTAAACCCTTTTTTCCGAAAGAATCTCACAAATAGGTCTCTGGCGGAACATTTTCAAATCTGAACCCTTAGCTTGACGCCATCGTTACACGTCTCGGCGCTAGAGGGTTTGGCGCCAAGGTCGTTGCACCATTAGTGACTCCTCTGTGTCTCTGTGATTTTCGCCAACCACTTTGGTCGCACCCAAACTACTTATATAGCTTGGTCCGTCCACTACACAGGACGTCGGGGGCTATACCCCATGGGTGTCCAGCTCATGCTGCTGCTTTTTCGCACAGTTCCGACTGCTTTGCGATCTCCTTCATGTCTTGTACGTCTTCTCTTAACAGATGCTAAACTACTCAGGTAGCACACGCCTTAATCCGTGAACCCTTGACTCATCCTGCACGTCTCCTATATGCAAGCATCGGGTCAGCCCCAGCGCTATAGCCTGAGATAAGCCGTCCTCTTCGTGAGCAGTGGTCAGCAGGGCTAGATGCTTAAATGTAACAGGGTAACTATCCGGGGAAATTACATGACCTACAAGAGCAGGACATTCAATTATTAAATGATCTACGCTATGCTACGTAATGTTTGTATTGTTCTTTTACAGCTCAAAAACTACTCGGCGTACCTTCCATCACCCAGCCGACCTTTTTGGCTTGGGGCAGGAGGCGACTTGGCATGCCGGTCCTCGCGTTTGTCCTCGGGGCTGGGTGCCTATTTCAGGTCAGTGTGCCTCTATGGCTCCACCAGTCCTTGTCCTTGGGGGCTGAGCGCCAATTTCAAGTCGGTGTGCCTTCGCGGCTCCGCCAGTCCTCGTCCTTGGGGGCTAGGCGCCTATTTAAGGTTAGCATGCCTCCATGGCTCTGCCAGTCATCGTCCTCGAGGGCTGGGTGCCTATTCCAGGCCGGCGCGCCTCCACGGTTCCGCCAATCCTCGTCCTCGGTGGTTGGGCGCCTACTTCTGGTCAGCATGCCTCCGTGGCTTTGCCCTTCCTTGTGTTCAGATACTTGGACTTGCTTCTGGGATGAATTTTCTCTTCTTCTTTGACCATTGGACTGATTATACTAATCGCTTCAATGCTCGAGGGCTACTCCTACGAAGTGCGTCTTGCGACACCCTCCCTATCCTTCGCTTTGACTTGTTAGATGCCCAACATCCATCAACTCGGCACTCGACTTCACTCTACGTGATGGCTAGGCGTTCACTCGGATTTTTCTTCTTTTTTGAGCACTACGCAGCCTCTCCATCACCATGACGCCATCGCAGCTTCAGCTGACTACATTTCAAGTTTCGTTGTGATAACCTCAAGTTTTTGTTCGCCTACACATCGCTCGGGGACTTGAGGGATATGGGTACCTCACGAATCCCTACCGACCAGGATACTAGCCAGACCTAACAAGTGGACCCGCCTGATCAGGGCGTGCGGGCCGATTACATGAAGGTACTTGGAGTACATGCTAAGGAAATCAGATAATTCAAATCAGCCCGAATATTAAGGGACACATATTGTATGTAACTACCGAGCAGATTAGAATCAAACCAACTTGTAACCCTAGGTCGTCAGCCTATATAAGGCGGCTAGGGGCGCCTCCCAAGAGCATCAAAATTGTCAAGCAATGCACTTGGCCCGAACCTATCTAAAACCCCCGTATTCCTTGTGTTCTCGCGATCACCTTCGAATTCTTGTTTTCACAATCGAGTCCACCTACAAATCAAGTACTTGGGTAACCTCTGGTAGACTGCCGGGCTTATAAATTCGATATTTACCACAGCAAGGCACCGGCATCTTGCTAGTAATATATACGAGTGAATGTAGGTCTGGTCAGTAGATTATCTCAAATACTTCTGTGTTTGTTTCTAGTATTATTTACTAAGAACCCGGTGAACATAGGAGTGGTCAGCCTTTGCGCACTCATTTTTTTCTAGTATAATCAAATACTTCTAGAAGAAGGAAGGGAAGTATTGTACAGTGAGAGACGATAGGCTGGATTTCTCCATGTTCTCGGTGAAACCTTAAGTAGATGATAAAAATGGAATCTGTAATTTGGGTCCAATGGAGTAATGAAATTCGGGTTTTTGGACGCGCTGAAATAAAAAGTTTTTTCCCTAACACTGTTATGAGATGTCAGTGTGAGTCAATTATTGATTTATGCCAAATCAACTGAGTAGTTGAGTACTGTGGATCATGGCGTGCATCCTGTCCTCGCTTTCACTGTTTCTTGTCTGGACTACTTGTTTCTGGTAGCAGATGAACCAGCTACTGAAGTAGCATCAAGTAACCCTCTGTGTTTGCTTGAGTAGAGAAACAATGAAAACAAAGAAGACAATGGTGTAGATACTGCACGGCCAAATGATTTAAACCACTTGTTAGACAAACCGTCGAAGTTTTGCTTCGTTGGACCATTGCTTTCTAGGTGTTTGCTGTCTAGCAATCAAATGTTTCCTTCCCTAGCAGTCACTTGGATGCCTCCTCGGCTGTCAGATGCATGTGTGGAGGACTGGAGGTGCAACCGTGAAGGGAGAGACTCACCGCTCTCGGTCCACTGGGTGCCTACGAGCGTCGCAGCCGTCGAGCCCGATTGCCGTCCAGCGCCACCGTGGAGTATCACCACCGGCGAGCGGATGGCACGAATGGGCTTGCCGCAGTAGAGCGCCACTGCCTCCGTCAGCTGGCAGGCGTCGCCGGCGCCTCCGCCATCGAGCGACGTCACCCTGCGCTCGGTGAACTTCGTCACGCGTCATGTGAGATGGAACGGCGAACGAAGGGAGCCGTAAATGCGGATCGGAGTGGATCATCGGGTGGGCAGCCATAGGTTGGGCACGGTTAGGGCCGGGCCCATTGAAAACGTAGATGCAAATAACTAATTAGTTAGTGGGTTTCTTTAAAATTTGTAGAAGATATTAAAAAAGTACCGGAGCCATATTTATCGTTCTCATATATTTATATGTATAAATATAATATGTTTTATAGTTAAAAAATAGAAAGAAGGGCTACCGGGCATCTAGCCCAAAGGTCCGATCAACAACGCAGAGGCCCAGTGGGTAGCCTCGCTCTCAGGAAGACAGGACATTGCAAGCCCAACCTTCCATTCGCCTGCTGCTGGCCGCCGATGTGACGCCGCCAAGTGCCCAAGTTGCTGCACTCCTTCATCCTTCCGAAACTGTGTGCTCCTTCACCCTCCCTGCCTGCCCAAACTACTGTGTAGAGTTTGCTCAGCAAGCCTGCCTCCTCAAAAAGTAGTGTGGCTCCTTCATCCTCAGTCTCTTTTTTTTTATTGATAGATGTTGAAAATATGCGTTTAAATCTACCAGATATAAACATGAGGCATATTACGTAACTCATTGCTAATGCTATGTAACCAAATTCTAGATTGAAACTGATAGGCGTAACCTGCAACATACACATGTAAACGGTGTGTAAAACCAGCATAAGCAAAGTAGATGTAACCAAAACTTCTAAGCACATAACCTTCCTGCACGTTATGTAATTCAAATTGTAACAGATCCAATCTATGGACTTATCGTGTAGACTCATTGCAGGGTTACTCGAAGCAGTGCAGATCGTCGATGTGGCAGCGCAGAACGTAGTCGATTGATTTGAGCAGTCGCACAGTTGCGCTGCCCAGAAACCTTATTGCCGCCCCTCGTACAAACTTCACGACAGCAACAGCTCGGAGATACCGCTCACCCGCCTCCTTGGTGCACGCCAAGGAGAAGAGCCGGTGAGATCTAGCAGCTTAGTACCACAACACAGTTCATCGGATGGAAAAAGGAAGAAGAGAAGGAGTTCGTGGGTGTCTCACGTGTATGTTCATAGACGTCTCAAGGACTCTTTGCTGACCGTTTCTACTAAAAAATTGCTCCACTAATTGGTAGTAGTAACTGCCCAGTTAACTCAGGATTAAAGCATTGACTGCGTGTTTATCACCTCTAATGACTATTGTCAAAAGATTACACACAAATGGCAAAAAGGTTACACCAACTTGGCTTGGCTGCTTGCTGCATCTCAAGTTACAAGTCAAGTGGTTGGTTATGCGAAAAGGAGCGCAAATACGTGCGCGCGCATGTGCATTGTGTAACCCAAGCCCCATTCTTTTCTTCAGTTATGTATTCAGAGAAGTGAGAGAGCTCTCTTATTTAAGTTGGTTTCCACCAACTTAAATTAGCAATATGGGACTATTGAATGTCGCTGCTTTGCGATTCCATTAAATTGGCCTCTCTAGCCATTTTTCCAACAGCAAGTTTCTGCAATCTTGCATTTCCTATGGGACCCCGCGGCACTGGCATGGCAACAGTTGCACGTGGAATGGAATAGCAGTAGTAGCTGGTGCCACATAGGAAATTTTCCTATAGGATTGAAATCCTTCAAAATGGAACAAAGGATTGCATCCTATGAAATTCCTTAGGATTCTCATGGGAATTTTGGAGGAAAACTAACATGAGGTCCAACCTCTTGGAAACTTTCCTTTGTGTCTATCTCTTTCTTCTCATTCCTTTATTTTTCCTACATTGCATCCAAACACTCTATTACCAACTTTCCTACATTATCTTTTTTTTTAAATGAGCTAGCAGGAGAGATGCTGCTATATTAAAAAGGAGGAAAGCCCGACGGGTAGAATACAAAGAAAAGTTATGTACACTCTGTACATGCTCATCCCATCACAGAATAAAATGCAAAGAAAGCTCCGTTAGGGCAGCTAAAATAGCCGTGCAGTGTCAGTGAAAGACTCTAAATGTTAATGTTTAGCTCCTACGCAATCCATGTAGCCGATTGATCTTTTATCTTGATAACTATGTGATGCACTGTTTTCTCCTTATGTTGAAATATCCAAGCGTTTCTTTCCATCCAAATTTCCCGCAGGACAAGGATAATTAGGCTTCGCAACCCTTTTCTGCCGACCACCTGAGCACCAACTAAAGTTGTCCACCAATTGTGTAGGGAGTCATGCCTGTCCCAATGGCTCGGGTCAATATTTGCACACCTTGTCCATGCACTCATCTCTGTCCAAATTTTCTTTGTAAAGTTACAGTTAGTAAAAAGGTGAATTCCGTTCTCTTGTGTTGCATTACATAGAGCACAATGTGGATTACTGGGCCATCCCCGACATGCTAGCCGATCCACTGTCCATACCCTGTCCTGTATAGCAAGCCAACTAAAGAACTTACACTTTGCCGGCACCTAAGCTTTCCAAATGAGGTTCTCGAAATTAATCATCGTGGATCCTAGGAATTGCGCTCGGTAGGCTCACTGTGAACTATACTGCCTATCTGTCGTGAGCTTCCATACAATGGTGTCCGGGAGACCCGGTCTGAGTTGCACCCAGTTCACTTCAACCCATAGGCGGTGGTACTCAATAAAATGTGACATAGAGAAACCGTGATGTAGAAGGTTTAAATCTTGTTTCCAAGTGTCATCAATCACCGTATCGTACAATGATCTGTTCTTTCTTCTGGAGATGTTAAACAAGTTCAGCGCCATGTCCCTCAGCCTTTGTCCACTACCCAACCACTATCCCAGAATGATGTTTTCCTGCCGTCTCCAATTGTAATTGTGGTGGTCGCTGCAAATAGTTTTCGATCGGCTTGCGAGCAAGGGATATGACATCCCTCCCAATGCGGACCATCATTCATCCATTCCTGCCATAACCAGCGAAAACGTAGTGCTCTGGAGAACTTTCCAAGGTGTACAACTCCAAGTACGCCCCCTTTCCTAGGCCTGGCCAACCGGATCCAGGTTACCTTGCACTTCCCGCCTGTGATATTTTGAGTTCCAGCCCATAGGAATTGTTTCCTCTTAGCGTCGATGAGCTTCATGATTTCTTTAGGTGCTGTTAGGGTTGCAAGTTGTTGGGGGAAATATTAACGATCTCCTAAAACCACTTAAAACAACAATCATGAAGGCCCAGGCCCATCCAAGATAGCGAAATCGCCGCCAAGCCCAACATGAGCGGGACTCCGCCTCGCCCGACCGCGGTCCCGGGGTCGGGAGCATCCGACCCCTCGCCGCGAGGCTCCGCCTCGTCCGACCACGGTCCCGGGGTCGGGAGCGCCCGACCCCTCGCCGCTAGGTTCCGCCTCGCCCGACCCTGGGCGCGGGGGTCAGACTCACTGGGGTCCACAAGACGGATATTCCCCTCGGGCGCAGACCGGATGATTAGGGCAACGATCTCGTGGGTCCCCCTGTCGACCTCGCCATAAATGCACCGCAGGTCTGTCAGGAAGAAGGATGACCGCGCTCCTCACGCAACCCGCTGCAAGTACCCATGCGCAGTCGCACTGTACAAGCTACAGTACCGGCGACCTCCTTCCATTCGCCGCAAGGCACTCATGGCCTGCGCCGCCCGGAGCAGAGGGAAGACTCGCTCGTTCTCGGGCCCCGTGCACCCGGCAGCAAGGATGTGACGCCCGCTCTCCGCGAGCCATCAGCAGGACGGCGGAATCCACTGTCCCTCCCAACGGACACCTGAGTCACAACAAAATGCCCTCATCATAACCCGGCGGCTACAGCCACCGAGGAGGCCATATGCCGGGCGTGACGACAGTTGGCGCGCGGCGACCCTCCTCTTCCAGCATACGCGCTGGCAGACGCCGAAGGCTGGCGTGGACGCCGGGATAGCAAGGAACTTGGTTTCCCCCTTTGTGTTGTATTTTTACCATACTACGTTTAAACTCTTTACTGCTCTCACCACCAGGTCTCACCTGTAACCCCGGCAGTCCCCTTACGATATAAAAGGAGCATCGGGGGCCAGAGACGGGGGGCTCAGACTTTTTTCCTCAAGCCAACAGCACATTCTTACACTCCCTTAGAGCGCAAGCACACAAGAGACTTGGGATCAGTTCCCTCTCTCGCCCACCTATAACCCCTACTACAGAACCCCCCGTGGGCAACACGAGCATCCTCGATACTGAACGTAGGGCCTCTTTTGCCTGAACCAGTCTAACCCCGTGTCTCCCACGCCACCATCCGAAGCCTTACGCGCATAAAAGAAATTTACTAGTCTAAGTCTTGATCCGCAAATCTTGACAACGACAGTTTCCGCGCCAGGTAGGGGACCTTTGCGCGTACATCTCCAGCTTCAGATGGCCAACCACGACGCCAGCTTCGCTCCGAGCTCCCTGATCCGCTTCGGGAGTTTGGACTTTCTCGCCACTGGGGAAGGGATCGAGCTGATCCCTATCCTCGTCTTGCCCGCTCGTCCCGCCATCCTTGGCCCCGCCACCAGGACAGCGATGAGCGGCCGGGCACGCGCCGGAGAGTCCTTCCCAGGTGGTCGGCTCTTCGGGCTACGCAACGCCGCGGAGACTTACGGTTGCCTCCTGACACGGTCCATGACCGTGTCGCCTGCGAGCAACGAGCTCGCAGGCGTGGTGACGATGATCTCCGATGCCGGCTCCAGCAACGGGAGCCCCCACCCCTCACGTGAGTGCTTCATGGCCGACGTGCACTCCGAGGGGTCCAACGACAACGGCGCTAAGGGGAGACGAAGGACTCCCCCCCCCCGCATGCCGCGGCTACGACCGGAGCCTTACCAAGGGCCCCGGAGCGCTCTCAGCAGCCGGAGGCGCGCGCAGCGTCCCGCCAAGAGGTCGAGCGTCCCCGCCACGAGGGCAGAGCACAACAGCGGGCGCGCGACGTCCAGTAGCGCATTTGCGCGGACGAAGAGCGTCCGCAACTCTTCGCCCACGCCAGCCAAAACGTCGCGGCTGCGGCGGCTTTGCTCCAGCAACTCCCCGAGCCGGCGACGCCCGAGGAGCGATGGGCACGCCAAGAGATGCGCGACTTGCTCGAATGTGCCGCCGTCCAGTAGGCGGAAAGTTCCGCGTCCCGGCGATGCGGGTAGAACGCCAGCAGGGCGACGCCCGACGCGCCCCCAGAGAGACGAGGGGAGTCTGTCCACCAGCCCCCTCCTAGGGCAAACCAAACCGCGTCCGCCCGGCAGACACCACCACCCGCGGGAGGCGGGGCTCGATTCGTTCATCAGCGCGTCGGCCCCGTCCGTGACGCCCGCTACAGCCTGGACGCGCGGAGGCGCTCCCGCACGGATAGGGCGGACGGGGTGGATCGTGGCTACCACATCCACTGCGGTGGGCGCTACGACAGCGGGGAAGACCGCAGCCCGAGCCCCGGCCCGGCCGGGCCCCGGGCCTTCTCTACGCGCATCCTGAACGCGCCTTTTCTGCCACGCTTCAGGCAACCGACAAATGTAGCCAAATACTCAGGGGAAACGAACCTTGGGGTTTGGCTCAGTGACTACCGGCTTGCATGTCAAGCTGGCGGGACGGACGATGACCTGTTCATCATCCGCAACCTACCACTCTTCCTGGACGACTCAACACGAGCCTGGCTGGAACATATCCCTTCGGGACGGATCCGCTGCTGGAATGACCTGAAGGAGGTTTTCGTAGGAAACTTCCAGGGCACGTACACGCGCCCCGGCAACTCCTGGGATCTCCGGAGCTGTCGCCAGGGAGCGGACGAGTCCCTCCGGGATTACATCCGGCGCTTCTCCAGGAAGCGCACTGAGCTCTCCAACGTCGCGGACGCTGACGTCATAGGGGCTTTCCTAGCAGGAACCTCCTGCCGGCCCCTCGTCCACGAGCTAGGGCGCCGAGGCCCGCGAACCACGGAGGAGATCCTCAACATTGCCACCAGCTACGCCTCGGGCGAAGAGGCCGTTGGAGCGATCTTCGACCACTCCAAGGGCAAGGCAAAGCGGGAGGAGGATGTTGACGAAGGCACCTCCAACCACCGGCAGAAGAAGAAGGGCAAACAGCGGCGCGAGGCTTCCCTCGTGGCCGCTGTCGAGCGCAAGTGAGGGCAGCCGCCCCCAGAGGGCACTCCTGGCTTCTTCGACAAGCTGCTTGAGGGACCGTGCCCAAACCATGAGTTCCCTGCGAAGCACGCGTACAAAGACTGCAACCTCATGAAGAGGTACTTTGTAGGCAATCCAGTGAAGGGCGACTGGAAGCGGAAGCCCGATGAGGAGAAGAAGGGCGACGAAGAGAAGGAAGATGGCTTTCCCAAGGTGGACGACTGCTTCATGATCTTCGGCGGCTCGGCGGCATACGACTCCAAGCGCCAGCAGAAGCTGGAGCACCGGGAGGTCTACGCGGCTGAGCCGGCAACGCCGGCCTTCCTCGACTGGTCGGGACCGGCCATCACCTTCGATTGGTCCGACCACCCGGGACATGTTCGGCATCCCGGACGCTACCCCCTCGTCATCGACCCCATCATCGGCACGACGCGCCTCACCAAGGTGCTCATGGATAGGGCAGCGGCCTCAACATCCTCTACGCCGAGACCCTCGACGCTATGGGGATCAACCGTTCCCGCCTTCGTCCCAGCAAGGCGCCGTTCCACGGCGTCGTGCCAAGAAAACAGGCAATGCCTCTCGGGCAAATCGACTAGCCCGTCACTTTCGGGACCCCCTCCAACTACAGGAAGGAGGTCCTCACCTTCGAGGTGGTGGGGTTCCGCGGAACCTACCATGCCATCTTGGGGCGGCCATGCTACGCGAAGTTCATGGCCATCCCCAACTACACCTACCTCAAGCTCAAGCTGCCGGGGCCCAACGGGGTCATCACCGTCGGCACGTCTTTCCAGAAGGCGTATGAGTGCGACGTGGAGTGCTGCGAGTACGCCGCGGCATCACCGTCACGGGCGATCTGGCGGTCCAGCTCGCGGAGGGCGCCGAGGGCTAGCCCGACTCCAAGCAGTCGGCCACCTCCTTTGAGCCCACCGAAGGTATCAAGGAGGTCCTGCTTGATCCCAGCAGCTCCGACGGCAGGGCCGTGCGGATCAGCGCTACCCTATCCCCCAAATAGGAAAGCGCGCTCGTTGACTTCCTCTGCGCGAAAAGCGACGTCTTCGCGTGGAAGCCCTCGGACATGCCCGGCATTCCGGGAGAAGTCGCCGAGCACTCCTTGAACATCAAGGCCGGCTCCAAGCCAGTAAAGCAAGGACTACGCCGCTTCGACGAGGAGAGGCGCAAGGCCATCGGCGAGGAGCTCCAGAAGCTTTTGACGGCTGGATTCATCAAGGAAGTGTACCACCCCGAGTGGCTAGCTAATCCTGTTCTTGTACGAAAAAAGAATGGGAAATGGAGGATGTGTGTTGATTATACCGGTCTAAACAAGGTGTGTCCGAAGGATCTGTTTCCTTTGCCATGCATAGATCAAATAGTCGACTCAACCGCCGGGTGCGAAACCCTTAGCTTCCTTGATGCGTATTCCGGCTAACATCAGATCGCGATGAAAGAGTCCGACCAGCTCGCCACCTCTTTCATCACCCCCTTTGGCCCCTACTGCTACGTTAAGAAGCCATTCGGCCTCAAAAACGCGGGGGCTACTTTCCAGCGATGCATGCTGAAGTGTTTCGGGGACCTCATCGGGCGGACCGTTGAGGCTTACGTTGACGATATCATAGTCAAATCCAAGAGGGGCGACCAGCTCGTCCCCGATCTCGAACTAGCCTTCGAAAGGCTGAGGGATAAGCATATTAAGCTCAATCCCGAAAAGTGTGTGTTCGGAGTTCCAAGAGGCATGCTGTTAGGCTTCATCATCTCCGTGCGCGGCATCGAAGCCAATCCGGAGAAGATAGCGGCCATCAGCGACATGGGGCCAATCCGGAACATAAAGGGAGTCCAACGCGTCACGGGATGCTTAGCGGCCCTGAGCCGCTTCATCTCGCGCCTTGGCGAGCGGGGGCTTCCTCTCTATCGACTCCTGAAGAAGACTGACCGCTTCGAATGGACCAGCGAGGCCCAGGAGGCACTTGACCGTCTCAAGGACCTCCTGACGAAGGCCCCGATCCTAGTCCCGCCGGCCGACGACGAGCCCTTCCTGCTCTACATCGTGGCGACCACCCAGGTGGTTAGCGCGGCCCTGGTGGTGGAACGAGAAGAGGAGGGACACACTCTCAAGGTGCAACGCCCGGTGTATTTCATCAGCGAGGTCTTGTCCGAGTCCAAGACGTGTTACCCGCAGATCCAGAAGCTCATCTACACCGTCCTCAACACGAAGAGGAAGCTGCGCCACTACTTCACCTCCCACCCGGTGACGGTTGTTTTGTCGTTCCCGCTAGGCGAGGTAATCCGAAACCAGGACGCCACGGAACAGATCATGAAGTGGGCGCTCGAGCTCATGGAACAGGGCATCACCTACGGCCCCCGCACCGCCATCAAGTCCCAGGTACTCGCCGATTTCGTAACAGAGTGGACAGAGATCCAAACGCCTTCAGCGCCGGAGAAGCAGGAGTACTGGACAATGTACTTCGACGGGTTGCTGATGAGGGCCCGTGCCGGAGCGGGTCTCGTCTTCGTCTCTCCTCTAGGCGTGCGCATCAGGTACATGATCCGCCTCCACTTTCCTGCATCCAACAATGTCGTCGAGTACGAGGCCCTCCTCAACGGGCTGCGCATCGCTATCGAGCTGGGCATCCGTCGGCTAGACATCCGGGGCGACTCCCAGCTAGTCGTCGAGCAAGTCATGAAGGAGTGGAGCTGCCACGACCCCAAGATGGCAGCCTACTGCAACAAGGTTCGCAAGCTTGAAGACAAGTTCGACGGGTTGGAGCTCAACCACGTCGCAAGACGCTTCAACGAAGCTGCCGACGAGCTGGCGAAGGCAGCATTCGGCCGAATGCCCGACCCCAACGGCGTTTTCGTCACCGACCAGTTCAAGCCTTCAATCCGTCATCCAGAGCCGGCGAGGGTCGGCGAAGCACCCCCGCCCCCGGGATCGGACCCCGACAGGGGGGAGGTCGGCAGCGCGCCACCCGTCCCAGGCCTTGACGCCAGCACCGACGGGGTCGGCACTGCTTCCTCCGATTCGGCCCCGGAAGCCGACCCCTCCGGCCCCATGGTCATGGAAATCGCGGCAGACCCCGCGGCGGGGCCCGACCCCCCAGCCGACTGGAGAGCCTCGTACCTCAATTACCTCGTCCGTGACGCGCTCCCGGTGAACAAGACGGAAGCCCGTAGGATCGCACGCCGCGCCAAATCTTTCGCCATCATCGATCAGGAGATCTACAAGAGAAGCCACACCGGCATCCTCCAGCGCTGCATCCCGGTCGAGCAGGGAAAGGCACTGATCCAGGACATCCACGCCGGAGCCTGCGGCCACCACGCTGCGCCAAGGACCCTCATCGGCAACGCCTTCCGGCAAGGCTTCTACTGGCCGACGACAGTCGCCGACGCTACCCAAGTAGTCCATATGTAACACCTGCCATTTTAGTCATTAAAGTGACTTTGAAGAATTGGAAGCAATTCGAGAAGTAAAGAAAAAGAAATTGGCCGAAAATCAAATTCGGGTCAAATTTGGTCGAAATTCGAATTTTGAATTTGAAATTTAGAAAAATTCGGCAAAAATATGGTATAGAAGTGTAAGAGTAATTAGAACTTGAGGATCAAGAATTTGAAACAGAAATGGTCCTAAATATCTCAAAGGAATTAAAGAAAGAAAATGGAAAACTGAACTTACTGTTCATCGTCCGAAAACAGAAATTCAGAAAAACAGCAGCAGAGTCCATTTTGGAAATTCATTTCTGCTGAATCCTTCAAATAAGTGGATCCAAATAACTATACCATGTTAAAGTATGGACTTTGGACTACTATAATTGGGTGTTGTTGGCCAGGAACAGTGAAGGGAACGAATTCAAATCCAAGCTCAAAGTCAGGACATTATCACAGGTGACTGTCTTACTGAAAACGACTAAGTCTGAAACAGCAGTGTGTGGCCAACTTTGAAATGGATTTCAGAGCAATGTAGGTCAAGAGGAGTAGGTGTTCTTGAGCAAAATGGAAACCTTGGAGATGGTAGAACACGAATGGGAAGGAGTTGGACTGAAAAAGGAAGATTTGGATCACTGAACTCAATCACAAAGTGAAGTAAGTGACACTGTCAGTTAACTGACGAAACTAAATGGGAAAGGAAAAGGATTCAGTTATATGCCAAAGAAAAATTCGAATTTGAAGGCTTTTGGATGTTTATCTCGGGCAAAGGTTTATATATGAACTGAAAAGCTCAAGATTATCTACAACTTCGGTTAAGACACTTGGGGACCGTCGGATTGGAAATCGACCGCAATTTAGCTCTGAAGTCACGGGCGCCAGAGGTAAGAAAGAGGAGCGATGACAGAGCGAGCTCGACGAGTCGCCGCTGCCGCTCTCAGTCGCTCGCCAGCTCAATGGCTAAGCCACCTCCTCACCACGCAAGCCTACGAGTAGGCCACGGTGTCGCCCATGCGTGCGGTAAGCCGTTCATATAATTACCGCTCCCGCGCCGCTGTTTTACCGCCGCTTTTTCTTACCGCCGCCGCCTTCTCTATCAAACACCGTCGCCAGGTAAAATTTCCACCGCCACACCGCACCTCCCATCGATTCCCTCCGTCCACACCTCCGCCCACATCCCACCAGCAACCCTAGCAGCTTGTTACCCAGCTTCTTCGCCGACACGCCTTAACCCACCGCCGTTTCTGTCCGCCGTCGCCGCGCCTCCCGCTCACGGTGAGCACCCCCTTGCACTGGTTCCCTTCCTTCTTGGGTGGTCTTAGGCAGGTCCTTAGGATGCTAGGATGGTGTCGTGGTAGTCGTTGGGGTGGTTTGCGCCGTCGTCGTGAATAGCCGCGACCGGCCGTAGGTGCCGCCGCCCGCCGCCGTGGAGGGAATGGCTCCGGCCATCTCCCGAGGAGCTGTTGCCGCGCACGGGTGTGTGAAGGCACGAAAGTGCTGTCCTGACCTAGCTTCGCCGCCGGTAGGGTGCCGGCCGGCGAGTCGCGCCGCCCCCTGTCGCGCGCGCGTTTTGGCGGGAGGAAGAAGAAGGCGCTGGAGCCTTGGGCCCGCGCGTCAGTGGGAAAGGAGAGGAGGAGAAGAAGGCCGGGGGCACGGGCGTCTGTGGGCCGGCGCTCCGGAGGCCCAGAGAAACCAGCAGGCCGCGCTCGCGGGGAAGTGAAGGAAAAAGAAAAAGGGCCGTTGGGCCGGTGTCGGACCGGGAAGAGGATAAGAAAAAGAAAACGGCCCAAAGGGGGCCCGTCAGGGGGAGAAAAAGGCCGGCGGATAAGTGGAACAGGAGAAAAGGTGGGTCCGCACCGCGGGCCCAGTGCAAGGGAGAGAGGGTAGGGTCGAGCCGCGTGAGAAAAGTTGCCCGGGGGTGTTTTCGGGAAAATTTAGATTTCCTTTAGAAAGTAATTAGTTTAAATCCGAATTTCACCATTTAAATCACACAAATTTCTAGGAGTGTCCAAAATTAGTGAAACCAATTTTGTTAGGCTTGTTTTATTTTCCTTTATGCATTAAAATTTTTATACCCTAGAAAAATAATAAAAATTTGGGTATTTATTTAATGCCTTTCTTTTAAGGTAATTAAATAAATACTTAATCTTTATAAAATGTATAAAATATGGAATAACATTTTCTTAATCACAAATTATTCTTAACCCATAGGAAATTAGGTTTTCAAGTTAGAAAATAATTATAACCTTTGCTAAAAATAAAAGAAAGGCCTTAAGTAAGGATTAGGTAAGAAAATAAAAATTGTGGGTTAATCTTTTGGGGTTTTTGTGTGTTGACTTGCAACTTTATCATGATAGATTGTATAGTCCTTGTTGGCTTGCAACTTTATCATGAAGGAAAGTTGTATAGTCTTTTATTCAAAATTTTGCATTCCTAACCCCTGCATGTATTGTGCTATAGATCCCGAAGCACCAGAAGGAGATTATTTGGAATTTTCAGAAGGATCTTCGGAGTTCGAAGAAGTCTTTGAATTAGTCCCCTGCGAAGTCAACCCGTCAGACAACACTAACTTTTTAAGCGAACAAGGCAAGCCCCGGTGCATTTATACCTATCTATTTTGGAGTTATTATTTCATGTGTCCAATTATCGGTTATTTGCTATATGTATGCGCTAAGTCTAGGAGTTGCTTGAAACCTATTCTTGTGTATGATCATGCCTTGCTTTAAGGACATCTTGTTCAACCCTTTAGTAGATAACCCAAGTCTAGAATTGCTTATTTGCTTACATACTTGGTTTACCAACCTTAAGGAAAACTTTTGAGTCATACATGTTGCTTATGAAAAGATAACTTGGAAATTGAGAAGCGGACAGAAGCTAGAGATGTAGTTCTGTCTGCTAGATTAATTTGGTTAAGGCCCGATTCGTTGTCTTAACCTTTGATCAAGTGATAAGCATCTGATCACTTACTGGGTATGGGACCAGTAAAGCCCAGTAGGTTAGTAAACTCTATGATCGGGAATACTTCGTACCCGCGCTTGACGTGCTGGAGATTGGCAGGGGCGTAGCTTGAAACTCACATGGTGATCGGGCCAGACGTGGGGTCCCATGTGGGGGTGCGTCCCTGGGTTCGGGTAGTCTTATTCCCAATCATAGATTTTGCTAATCAAAAGGTTGTTATGTACGACCTGGACAGTCGTATAAAACTGGTGATCAGAGTACTCTCCTGCAGGATGTAAATGGATCCGGATCGCCGCAATTCTCGGTTATGAATGCACTTGATCACTGTTGAGCATCGTAGTATAAATTCATGAATAATATATCTTTCTGATAATGTTTGATGTATGACTTAATATCTATTGTTGCTTTTACTTTCTGCTCATCATTTAGAATGGTTAGGTAATAACTTAACCCAAATAAAAGATACAACTAGGGTATCACTTGTAGTAAGCTTTTCGGCAAAAGTTGTATCAGCCAAGTACACCAAAAGCTATCATATACATCCAAAGAAAGCTATTATATTGGTTAGTTGGGTAAGACTTGCTGAGTACCCCGTACTCAGGGTTATCCCTTGTGGCTATCTTTCAGAAGCTCCGCAGGAGTCCACAGAGGAGGAAGCTCCGAAGCCCTAGGGTATTGTTATGAGTCTCACAATACCCTTAAGAAGAAATTTTAAATGCTCATCTCCTCCTGAACTGTTTATGTTTTAAATCTTAGAACTCTGTCTAACACTGCACTGTTAAGTTTGCTTCAATCTATGTTCTATAATAACTCGTACCTTTTATATGTATGTAAAAAATGTAATATTTGTTGATGTTATCCCATCGCGGATACTATCCTGATGTATGGCTATGAAATACAACGTGGATCTTTCGAGGAGTCCTAGGGACACTCGACGGACGATCGGATTTATACTATTTTAAATGCGTTTCGAATAATTGCTGCATCGGCAGCAATTAGGCGCATTTAAACCAGTTTAAATTGGATGGTTCCGCCACAGCTGGTATCAGAGCCGTAGGTTGGGATAATCAACAGATATTACCTTTTAAAACTGAGACTCTACATTAAAATAACGAAAATATGAGTCACAGGTGGCAGTAGTGTTAACCGGTTGTTTGTTTTGCAGATGCTAACTGTTTGCTGCGTGTCACTAGTATTCGGTAGTCTGTTATTTAGGGAGAGATTACGATGCCACCAATTTCTTTACGAGAGTGCATATGAGTCTGTGAGTCCGTAGGAATCATTGCATCATGTTGCATAAGCATATTTTAAAAAATTTTGGGTTTGGTGAGTGCCGTTAGACCTGACCTCGTTTCTTTTATAGGATGTTTCAAGAAGGTTACACTGATCGAGATGGATGGACCCGCGGCCGTTATCTAGATAAGCTGGCGTTTGTGCAGTTGCTTTGGAAAACGCTGCAAGAATTAGGCTTTCACAACCCCCCGGAATATTATTGGAGGAAGGAAGATACGGGTCACAAACAGTACTGCACTAATTATGTGCATATCCCAGATGACGACACCCGTCCCGATTGGCGTCTAGAAGAAGTAATGGAGTCAGGCTTTGAGTTCAACGACACAATTGAAAGGGCGGCTATGACTGCTCTTATTGAGTTATGTGAAAAACACAAGGTGGAGGTAGGGTCGAGCTCTGCTCGGTTCTATCCTATCAAGAATCAAGATGACGGGATCTGGAGGAGAAGAATTAAAGCTTTGAAGAACACTTCTCGGGTAGAGCACGATATCTTGGTTGCTGCTGCTTCTGATTACATGACGGCCATGTGCAACTTACATCAATCTTGCATCAGAGAGTATTACAATCAGAGGCAGAAAAATGAAGATGCTAAGATGGAGCTGATGGGTGCCCGACATGATAAGGAGTTGTACAAAAAAGCGGCGTTGGCAAGAGAGCACGACATGGAGAAAATAATGAGGGAGCAATCCAGAAGAATTGACGATTATGAAGAGAAACTCAGGGTGATGCAAGGGTTCATAGAGGCCAGCAGGAGCATGGCAGATAGAGCAAGGGAGGAAGCCGAATCCAATGTCAATAGGCTGGAAGAAGAAAGATTCCAGCAGCTGGACGAGATCCTGTCACTTCGTCTGGCTTTGGAGGAGATGCAGGCCCAGGTACCTGCGCAAGACATCGTCAATGTTCCACCGCCTCCACCACCAGAAGAGCCCCAGCCACCGAACCTAGAAGAAGCGGACCAATTAGTACCTGTGATAGGAGTGGAGGAAGATCTTGCGCCACCTGCAATTCCTGAGATTGATTTGTATGCTCATGAGAACTTAGAAGGGTTTGATGTTGACATGGAGGACGATCAGGGTGAAGCTCCCGCGAGAAATCAACAATTTGCCTGGGCCAATGCAAACGCCGATGGGCTAGATCCATAGGGCTACGGGCCAATGTAGCAATGGGGAGAAGAGGAGCCAGAAGAGGAGGATCCCGAAGAGATGGAGGGAAATTCTGGAGTTAGTACCTCCGCATCCTACACTTCGTACACTTCAAGCGACCCCGGGCCGGAATCAGGAAGTGAGAACTCAGTGAATCAAGCCCCACCCGTCGCTCCTCCAGGGCAAATGTTGATGACAGTAGATCAAGATATTCTGCAAGCAGCAATGGCCCGACTAGGACTGAATGCCAAGGAACTAGGCATTTACCCTTACGATGGATGAAATGAGACCTTATCTGAAAGATGTAATATATTTATGTAAGATACGTGAGATGGACAAAGTGGCACGCTAGTTTGTAAAAAAAATAACTTCAAATTATGTATTATAAATAACTATGTATATAAGTGTGGTTTATGTGTGGTCATGCTGTGATGTGTGAAATATTAGAGTGCAGGGAACTATTGATAAAATGCACCTTAGATATTAATGTTCTGTTTACTCTTAACAGCATGACGGATCCAAGAGGTCCACGAGCTTCAGGTTCAGGGGGCCAGGAGGAGAATTTACCAAGAGCACCAACGCTGGCGGATGCTATAGCCAGCCTTATGAACTCAGGGGCAGAACAAGCTCGATTACTTCAAATGATTGTACAGAACACTGGTAACGGTGGACATCGGTGGGATCAAGAGCGGGGTGTATCCTACACCCAGTTCCTGGAGACCTGTCCTCCAATATTTTTGAAGGCCGAGCATCCCCTTGAAGCTAACGAATGGCTTCAAACAATGGAACAGAACTTTCGAGTAATCCCCCAATGCACCACCACTCAAAAGGTCGAGTTTGCAGGACTCCAACTCCAAGGTCCCGCAGGGACCTGGTGGACCAGCTATCTGGCCAGGCAGCCAGTTGGAAGGGAGGTTACATGAGAGAACTTTAAGGAGGCCTTCAGGACACAGTTTGTGCCGGAAGGTATCATGAGGATGAAATTGGAACAGTTCTTAGGACTACAGCAAGGAAACCACAGTATTCTGGAGTATACCAATGAATTTGACCACTTAGCCCAATATGCACTAGAACATGTCAACACCGAGTCCAGGAAAAGAGATTGTTATCTTCGAGGGCTCAATGCAAGAATGCAGGAGAAGTTGTCCACCTGCACTTTTGCCGACTATAGCTCTGCGGTAAGTACAGCCATTACCACGGAAGAAAAGATGAGAATCCTGGACGAAACCTTAAAGAAAGAAGAAGCATTGAAAAGGAAGAATGTTCCTTTTGGAACCTTTGGGAATGCTCCACAAAGCATGAAGGTAGTATATCGAGGTCCTCCTCGACCCATGTATCGACCTTCATTTCAGCAGCGGCCCTTCCAGCCTTGGAATGTTAGAGCTCCCAGTGCTGCTCCTCGTCCTGGAATTGCACCACCTCGCGGGTTTTGTAACCCTACTCCTCCAGGAAATCCACAGGTTTGTTTCAACTGTGGAAAGCCGGGACACTTCGCCCGGGACTGTCGTTTTCCCAAGGTTGGGGGAAACGCAAACTTAAGGGCTCAAACCTCGGGTCAAGGCACCGGGCAAAAGTTTGTCCGTCATAAGTTTGTGAACACCAAGACAGGACAAGCTCATTATATGAACGTGGAGGAAATTCCAGAAGGAGAGCCTATCCTGGCAGGTATGTACCTTGTTAACAATTATCCTGCCATGGTTTTATTTGATTCGGGCGCATCGCATACTTTTATAAGTAGAAGGTTTGTCACGCAACACAAACTAGAGGTACATACATTAAATGTCAAGTATGCTATTCAAGCTACTCGAGCTACACAGAATACAAATCAAGTAGCTCGCAATGTGATTTTAAACCTAGAAGGAAATAAGGTGGGTGCTTATCCTTTAATTCTGGAAGATCAAGGAATAGATATTATTTTGGGGGTAAATTGGATGAAGGAACGTAAAGTTCAAATCGATATGGATAATCAGGTCATTAGTATGAAAGATGACCAAGGCCACCCTTTTGAGCTCCAATTACCCGCTCATCCTTGTTTGGACCAGATGGTCAAAAAGACTAGAGCAGTGACTCTAGAATCTATTCCTGTGGTTAATGAGTTTATAGATGTATTCCCAGAAGATCTGCCTGGGCTACCGCCTGATAGAGCGGTAGAATTTACTATTGAGTTAGAACTAGGCACCGCTCCTATCTCGAGAAGACCGTATCGAATGCCACCTAAGGAGCTAGCAGAATTAAAAATACAACTCCAAGAATTGTTGGATAAGGGTTTTGTCCGACCTAGCACTTCACCATGGGGCTGCCCTGCTCTATTTGTTAAAAAGAAGGATGGCACATTGAGGCTATGTGTGGATTACCGCCCTTTGAATGCGGTAACCATTAAAAACAAGTATCCGCTGCCAGGGATTGACTTGTTGTTCGACCAGTTATCTGGAGCCAAGGTCTTTTCAAAAATCGACCTTCGGTCAGGATACCATTAGATTAAGATAAAACCCGAAGACATACCTAAAACAACCTTCTCAACCCGATATGGACTATATAAATACTTGGTTATATCTTTCGGACTGACAAATGCCCCAGCGCATTTTATGTACCTCATGAATTCAATATTCATGCCAGAGTTAGATAAATTTGTGGTCGTCTTTATAGACGATATCCTTGTCTTTTCTAAAAATGAAGAGGAACATGCACAACATTTGCGCATTGTTCTAAATAGACTCCGGGAACACCAGTTGTATGCCAAGTTCATTAAATGTGAATTCTGGTTAAAGAAAGTTCCATTCCTTGGGCACGTATTGTCCGAAAAAGGAATTGAAGTAGATCCCGGAAAAGTCAAGGACATATTGGATTGGAAATCACCAACCTCTGTTCATGAAGTAAGAAGTTTCTTGGGAATGGCCGGCTATTACCGTAGGTTCATTCCCAATTTCTCAAAAATTTCTAAACCAATCACAGAATTATTAAAGAAGGAAGTGAAATTTGAATGGAAGCCTGAGTGTGAAGAATCATTTCAAATCTTAAAGAAATTGTTGACTACAGCCCCAGTGCTAGCTCAACCTGACATAGAGAAACCCTTTGATGTATACTGCGATGCCTCAGGGACAGGCATAGGGTGTGTTCTTATGCAAGAAGGCAGAGTAATTGCATATGCTTCTCGTCAATTGAAGCGTCATGAAGAACATTACCCTACCCATGATTTAGAACTTGCTGCCGTAGTGCATGCATTAAAGATATGGCGACACTATCTTTTGGGTAGTGAATGTCGTATCTTTACTGACCACAAAAGCTTAAAGTACATCTTTACTCAAATGGACTTGAACATGAGGCAAAGGCGGTGGCTGGAACTGATTAAAGATTATAAGTTAGAAATCCATTATCATCCTGGTAAGGCTAATGTGGTGGTCGACGCCTTGAGCAGAAAGGCCCAATGCCACTACACTACCGTCTAGTCTAACCTTAAAACCTTATGTGAGGAAATGGAAGATATGAGTTTGGAAATAGTAAAACAAGGCACCCTTCACAATATTATGATCCAAGATACCCTAAAGGAAAGGATTATAACAGCCCAAAGAGAAGATCCATGGATTAAGATACTTTATCAGCAAAAAGCCGAAGGGAAGATCCCCGAATTCAATCAAGAAGAAGATGGAGGACTGTACTTCAAAAAAAGGATAGTAGTTCCTAAAGATGAGGATCTAAGAAGCTTGATCTTAGAAGAAGCACATCTGTCTAAGTTTGCTATTCATCCCGGAAGCAATAAAATGTACCAAGATTTAAAGCAAAGATTTTGGTGGGCCAAGATGAAACCTGAAATTGCAAGGTATGTAGCTGAATGTGATACTTGCCGAAGAGTTAAGCCTATATTACAAAAGTTGGCAGGTTTACTACAACCTTCAGAAATCCCTGTCTGGAAATGGGAGGATATTTCCATGGACTTTATAGTTGGATTGCCTACCACTTCAAAGGGGTATGATTCCATATGGATTATTATCGACCGTCTTACTAAGTCAGCTCACTTTATTCCAGTCAAGACTACTTATCCGATGTCGACATATGCTAAACTCTATATAGCCCAGATCGTATCCTTGCACGGAGTACCAAAGACCATTATCTCTGATCGAGGTTCCCAGTTTGTTTCCAGATTTTGGGAACAGTTGCAACAGGACATGGGCACTACTCTCATTAGAAGTTCTGCCTATCATCCCCAAACTGGAGGACAAACAGAAAGGGTCAATCAAATCATGGAAGACATGTTGAGAGCATGTGTCCTTACCTTCTCTAAGCTATGGGACGAATGTTTGCCCCTAGCCGAGTTCTCCTATAATAATAGCTATCAAGCTAGCATTAAAATGGCACCTTTCAAGGCCCTGTATGGTCGAAGGTGCCGAACTCCTTTAAATTGGTCAGGAGTAGGAGAAAGGACACATTTGGGATCAGACCTGGTTATGGAAACCGAGGAAAAGGTTCAGAAGATTCGCAAACATTTGGAAATAGCCCAGTCCCGACAAAAGACTTATTCGGATAAAAGGAGACGGTCCTTGGAGTTTCATACCGGGGAGTTTGTATACTTGAAGGTATCCCCGATGAAAGGAGTACAACGATTTGGAGTAAAGGGTAAGTTAGCCCCAAGATATATTGGTCCTTATGAGATTCTGGAACGAAAAGGTCCAGTGGCATATAAGCTGTCATTACCAGACCAACTTGCTTTTATACATGACGTATTTCATGTATCCCAGCTTCAAAAGTGCTTAAGAGTTCCAGAAGAGATTCTAGAAGATCCGGAAATTGAGCTTGAACCGGATGTAACCTATGAGGAAAGGCCCATTAAAATTCTAGATCGAAAGACAAGAGATACCCGAACTCGGAGTATCACGTTTTACAAGGTACAATGGAAAAATCATACTCCGGATGAAGCTACTTGGGAACAAGCTGAAGACCTAGAGTCTAAATATCCGGAATTATTTGAAACCATCAGGAACAGATGAACAAAAGCCATCACCCCACTATCCTTGTACAGAAAAGAGAAGAGTAGTTGACCTGACGCAGTTTCCTTTCCATTCTCAAAACCGAGGATTTAACCCCGGGAATCTCGGGACGAGATTCTGTTAAGGGGGAGAGGCTGTAACACCTGCCATTTTAGTCATTAAAGTGATTTTGAAGAATTGGAAGCAATTCGAGAAGTAAAGAAAAAGATATTAGCCGAAAATCAAATTCGTGTCAAATTTGGCCGAAATTCGAATTTTGAATTTGAAATTCAGAAAAATTCGGCAAAAATATGGAATAGTAGTGTAAGAGTAATTAGAACTTGAGGATCAAGAATTTGAAACAGAAATGGTCCTAAATATCTCAAAGGAATTAAAGAAAGAAAATGGAAAACTGAACTTACTGTTCATCGTCCGAAAACAGAAATTCAGAAAAACAGCAGCAGAGTCCATTTTGGAAATTCATTTCTGCTGAATCCTTCAAATAAGTGGATCCAAATAACTATACCATGTTAAAGTATGGACTTTGGACTACTATAATTGTGTGTTTTTGGCCAGGAACAGTGAAGGGAACGAATTCAAATCCAAGCTCAAAGTCAGGACATTATCACAGGTGACTGTCTTACTGAAAACGACTAAGTCTGAAACAGCAGTGTGTGGCCAACTTTGAAATGGATTTCAGAGCAATGTAGGTCAAGAGGAGTAGGTGTTCTTGAGCAAAATGGAAACCTTGGAGATGGTAGAACACGAATGGGAAGGAGTTGGACTGAAAAAGGAAGATTTGGATCACTGAACTCAATCACAAAGTGAAGTAAGTGACACTGTCAGTTAACTGACGAAACTGAATGGGAAAGCAAAAGGATTCAGTTATATGCCAAAGAAAAATTCGAATTTGAAGGCTTTTGGATGTTTATCTCGGGCAAAGGTTTATAGATGAACTGAAAAGCTCAAGATTATCTACAACTTCGGTTAAGACACTTGGGGACCGTCGAATTGGAAATCGACCGCAATTTAGCTCTGAAGTCACGGGCGCCATAGGTAAGAAAGAGGAGCGATGACAGAGCGAGCTCGACGAGTCGCCACTGCCGCTCTCAGTCGCTCGCCAGCGCAACGGCTAAGCCACCTCCTCACCACGCAAGCCTACGAGTAGGCCACGGTGTCGCCCATGCGTGCGGTAAGCCGTTCATATAATTACCGCTCCCGCGCCGCTGTTTTACCGCCGCTTTTTCTTAGCGCCGCCGCCTTCTCTGTCAAACACCGCCGACGGGTAAAATTTCCACCGCCACACCGCAGCTCCCGTCGATTCCCTCCGTCCACACCTCCGCCCACATCCCACCAGCAACCCTAGCAGCTTGTGGCCCAGCTTCTTCGCCGGCACGCCTTAACCCACCGCCGTTTCTATCCGCCGTTGCCGCGCCTCCCGCTCACGGTGAGCACCCCCTTGCACTGGTTCCCTTCCTTCTTGGGTGGTGTTAGGCAGGTCCTTAGGATGCTAGGATGGTGTCGTGGTAGTCGTTGGGGTGGTTTGCGCCGTCGTCGTGAATAGCCGCGACCGGCCGTAGGTGCCGCCGCCTGCCGCCGTGGAGGGAATGGCTCCGGCCATCTCCCGAGGAGCTGTTGCCGCGCACGGGTGTGTGAAGGCACGGAAGTGCTGTCCTGACCTAGCTTCGCCACCGGTAGGGCGCCGGCCGGCGAGTCGCGCCGCCCCCTGTCGCGCGCGCGTTTTGGCGGGAGGAAGAAGAAGGCGCTGGAGCCTTGGGCCCGCGCGTCAGTGGGAAAGGAGAGGAGGAGAAGAAGGCCGGGGGCGCGGGCGTCTGTGGGCCGGCGCTCCGGAGGCCCAGAGAAACCAGCAGGCCGCGCTCGCGGGGAAGTGAAGGAAAAAGAAAAAGGGCCGTTGGGCCGGTGTCGGACCGGGAAGAGGATAAGAAAAAGAAAACGGCCCAAAGGGGGCCCGTCAGAGGGAGAAAAAGGCCGGCGGATAAGTGGAACAGGAGAAAAGGTGGGTCCGCACCACGGGCGCAGTGCAAGTGAGAGAGGGTAGGGTCGAGCCGCGTGAGAAAAGTTGCCCGGGGGTGTTTTCGGGAAAATTTAGATTTCCTTTAGAAAGTAATTAGTTTAAATCCAAATTTCACCATTTAAATCACAGAAATTTTTAGGAGTGTCCAAAATTAGTGAAACCAATTTTGTTAGGCTTGTTTTATTTTCCTTTATGCATTAAAATTTTTACACCCTAGAAAAATAATAAAAATTTGGCGGCGGGCTCCGATGACCTCCAGGGAGCGCTCCGCGTCGGCTCCAGGGAGGCGTCCCCTGCCGGCCCCTGGGGGGCGTCCCGCGCCGACCCCTGGGGGGCGCCCCGCACCGACCCCTGGGGCGTGGCCCCGGAGCCTTGCGGAACCGAGGCCCGGGTAGACGATCCCTCCACCTCATCCCTCGTGGCCGTTTGCGGGCGCACCTCCCGGATTACGAGCGCACCCGACTGAAGGGATGAAACCATCTCTTCCTCCTCTTCATCATCTTCCTCATCTTCCTCCTTGTCATCATCATCGTCGTCATCGTCATCGTCTGACACGACCTGCCCTCTCCGCCGCCATTGGAACTCCTTAGCGGCCTTCTTCTTCCTTTTCGCTGTCTCCCTGTCCTTACGGTGCTTCTGCTCTTCGGCAAGGAGACAGTTTTGTGTCTGCCGATCGGCGTCCTCCGGCACCGGCGGGTGCGAGTCCACGACCCGGGTCAGCACGCCCTGCGAACACAAAATGGCCTCGCATTAGGGCAACAATTATAAGACACAAAGAAAGGAGGTCGGCGCCCCAATCCCTTACCAGGTCGACGAAGCCCGCGTCCGGGCGCATCGGCGGGTGCCCAGGCACCGGATAGTCGGCATCCTTGTCCTCCAATGCCTCCCGAATCTGTTGCCGGATCTCGGAGGCGGCGAGCGCGCCCGCCACCAGGGCGGTGCCCTCGGTCGGCGCGTCCGGAGTCATGGCGGCAAGCGAACGGATCCGGAGCATCAGCGGCGCCACCCGCTGGGCATGGTACGCCCCAATGACCCCGGCGCCGCTAAGCCCCCTCCTCTTCAACTGCTCGATAGCCTACAGCAGGTCGAGGATCCGCTTCTTCTCCTTCTCCACCGGCCCGTACGCCCACACCTCCGGCGCCACGTCGATGGTGCGGCCGGTGAATTCCGGCAGGGGGGAGTTCGAGTCGTTCTTCACATAGAACCACTGGTTATGCCACCCCTTGTGGGACGCCGAGGTCTTCATCGCCATATACTCCTTGGAGCGAGTATGGCAAAGGTGGATTCCGGCGCACCCGATCGGCACCGGGGGCGACTGCTGCTGGTTCCCTCTCCTCTCCGTCTTCTAGTACAGGCTCACTGTGAAGAAGTACTTCCACAGCGAGAAGTTGGGCTCGATGCCCAGGAACCCCTCGCACAGTGCGACGAACGCCGCGGTGTGCTGGATCCCGTTGGGGTTGAGGTGCTGAAGCTCGAGCCCGTAGTAGTGGAGGAGCCCCCGGAAGAAGCGGCTCGGTGGAGTCGCGAACCCCCGCTCATGGAAATGAGCGAAGGAGACGACGTAGCCGGCGGGAGGCGACGGTACCTGCTCCGACCCCGGCAGCTCCCACTCGCCCGCCTCCGTCCTCTCACAGAGGAGGCCTTTCCTCACCAGGCCTTCGGCGCGCGAGGAGTTGAAGTGAGAAATCCCCCAAGATCCCATTGTCGGAGGAGGAAGAAACCTGACGGGGGTGGGAAGAAAGGGCGCAGCTTTGAGCGGAGGAAGACGAAGCAGGCGTAGGTGAGCTAAGGACGAGTCTAGAGGGCGAAAGGGCTTGAAAGCAGAAGGCGGGCGGAACCAGCAAGGCGGAAGCTTTCATTTTTATAGGAAAGGCGCGAAGGAAGCAGAACCGATGCCCCTATCACCATAAATGCGGCACCAGGTATGCCCCCGTCACGCCCACTTTATTTTCAAAAACCGCATGCACGATCGGCCGTGAAAACATCCTATCCTCCTCGATTCGCAGGTTGGCACCCTCCATAACTCCATCTCCCGGAAGACACGCCCACAACGTCCCCCACGTTCGGCCCAAGATGCAACGTTCGTCCCGATTTCACCCAAGGCCCACCAAAAGGTAACAAGGCATACGGGGCTGGAAACGCTCCTACAGCCCATTACGGTCCAAAGGTTCGAAGGCTGGCCCACTACGGGTTCGACAGCTGCCTCAGGACATCCCCCGAGCGAGGGGTGAGAAGGGACGGGTCCGCTAGCGGCCAATACCCAGGCGAGCGAAAGCCAAGGGCGTCCCGACCTCACGTTCGAGTCCAGACCGGCATCAAAGTTCATGGTTTTTCCACGAGGAAAGGCAACGAGCCCCCGGATCCGACCGAATGGATCCGGGAACTATATGAACTGGCCGGCTGGAGACTGGAGTACACTACCAGCTTGGCCCGAGTCGGACCCCCCCGAACGGGGACCGGGACTCCACTCGAACCTACCCGTTCGTAGCTCAACGAGCACCACGGTTCGTCCAACGAGGATAGCGTGGCACGGCTCAACGCCTCCGTCCTAGCGAACGGACGCTTGAGGGGTAACGAACAAAAGTCGACCTAGCCTCCCGATCGGTCTCCTGCAACGCATGGGGGCTCGGGGGCTAGCGTCGCAACCAACGACCACACGTGTGGTCGCGATTCGAAGGCTCCCCGGTCAAGCTGGACTAACAACGTGCTCTACCCCCAATCAAACCGACATCCCTGTCGCCATAAATACGGCGCCAGCTTGGAGGATGAGCAGAAGATCTCCGGCGAAACGGCAAAAGAAGCCTCTGGAGGAGCACTCTTGCTCCGCCACAGCCTTAGGGGCTATTGTTGGGGGGAAATATTAACGATCTCCTAAAACTGCTTAAAACAACAATCATGAAGGCCTAGGCCCATCCAAGATAGCGAAATCGCCACCAAGCCTAACATGAGCGGGACTCCGCCTCGCCCGACCGCGGTCCCGGGGTCGGGAGCGTCTGACCCCTCACCGCGAGGCTCCGCCTCGTCCGACCATGGTCCCGGGGTCGGGAGCGCCCGACCCCTCGCCGTGAGGCTCCGCCTCGCCCGACCCTGGGCGCGGGGGTCGGACTCACTGGGGTCCACAAGACGGATATTCCCCTCAGGCATAGACCGGATGATCAGGGCAACGATCTCGTGGGTCCCCCTATCGACCTCGCCATAAATGCACCGCAGGTTTGTCAGGAAGAAGGATGACCGCGCTCCTCACGCAACCCGCTGCAAGTACCCAGGCGCGGTCGCACTGTACAAGCTACAGTACCGGCGGCCTCCTTCCATTCGCCGCAAGGCACTCATGGCCTGCGCCGCCCGGAGCAGAGGGAAGACTCGCCCGTTCTCGGGCCCCGTGCGCCCGGCAGCAGGGATGTGACGCCCGCTCTCCGCGAGCCATCAGCAGGACGACGGAATCCGCCGTCCCTCCCAACGGTCACCTGAGTCACGATGAAATGCCCTGATCATAACCTGGCGGCTACAGCCACCGAGGAGGCCCTATGCCGGGCGCGACAACAGTTGGCGCGCGGTGACCCTCCTCTTCCAGCATACGCGCCGGCAGACACCGAAGGCCGGCGTGGACGCCGGGAAACCAAGGAACTTGGTTTCCCCCTTTGTGTTGTATTTTTACCATACTACGTTTAAACTCTTTACTGCTCTCACCACCCGGTCTCACCTGTAACCCCGGCAGTCCCCTTACGATATAAAAGGAGCATCGGGGGCCAGAGATGGAGGGCTCAGACTTTTTTCCTCAAGCCAACAGCACATTCTTACACTCCCTTAGAGCACAAGCACACAAGAGACCTGGGATCAGTTCCCTCTCTCACCCACCTATAACCCCTACTACAGAACCCCGCGTGGGCAACACGAGCATCCTCGATACTGGACGTAGGGCCTCTTTTGCCCGAACCAGTCTAACCCCGTGTCTCCCACCCCACCATCCGAAGCCTTACGCGCATAAAAGAAATTTACTAGTCTAAGTCTTGATCCGCAAATCTTGACAACGACACAAGTAAATAAATGGGTTGTGAGGTCAGGACGGATTTGACAAGTGTAAGCCGCCCGTCTACTATCATGTTCCTTCCGCTCCAACTGCTAAGTTTGCCAATAGCCTTGTCCACTAGAGGTTGGAAGTCCACCGTCTTTAGGCGTGTTGTAGACAACAGTAGACCTAGATACTTCACAGGGAAATTGCCATGCTTTGCCGGTAGATTTTGTAGAACTTCACTCAGTTGTATTCCTTCACAGTAGATAGGGATGACAGCTGACTTGTGGAAATTTATTTTCAGCCCCATTACTTCTCCAAGCAGATTCAATATGTTGACCAATACATCCATTTCCTCTTATTGACGCCAGATTTCGTCACTAGTAAAATCGGCGCCAAAGAAGAGAGGGAATCGGAGAAGCATAGTTGGGAATCGGTCGAATGGTGCTACAGTGCGAGATCGGCCGATGACTTCTGTCTCGCTTCGGGTCGAACGTGCCGGGGTCCCAATCGGTTGCTTTTTGCCGATAAGGAATCGGCCGATTAGGAGGATGGGTTAATTGGGCCTGTATGAGCTTGGAAAGGAATAAAAGGATGAGGTGGAGATCAGCCCATGAAGCGTAGAGTAACCAACCTAGCACGAATCGTGCTTGTAAATATTTGTTTTCTGTTTGAATTAGGGATAGAATTCTAGTCGGTTAAGAAGTCCTCTGTACGGGGCTATAAATAGCTACCTTTGTAAATCTGTAATCATCAACAAATCAATACAACAAGCTACTTTTTCCTCGTACTTACTTTCAAGCAGGCGACTTCGCCATTACTTTCCTCTTTTTCACGAGTTCGTGCGGGTTGGCAGGGCTGCATCATCTTGATCTCCGGCCGATTCTGTAAGTTCCGCTTATCGAGTAATATCTAAGCTTTAACTTCGGGCGTATCGCTGTTGTTTCGTTTAGATTTATTCACTAGTTATCGATATTTACTAGAATCATAGGGTTTTGCCTGTTGTTCTAGTTTTATCACCAGTTATCCAGCTAGGAATCAGTAGTTTCGGCTTCATTCATGTTCTGCTATTAAATTCATCTATTGCCGATTAGATCTATTCCTAGTATTGTTACCTTAGCTTTGTGTCGATTACTCTAGTGGTTTTCTGTCTACAAGACTACAGTGATCGGCTGCCTTATAGCCGATTTCTTTATTACAGCAAATCGGCCGATTCGCTGATAAGCTCTCTCGAGATCGGAAATTTAGCCGATCGTGATTTCTGGATCTGACACGTATTATTCCTTGCCAATCAACAGGTCAGATTGGCTGGCACGCCGCGCGAACCGCACCAGGGCAATCACCCGAACAGGAGTTAAGCAGATTCTCCCGGGTCGTGTGTCGGACGCTGGGATTCGGTTGACCGATTTCTAGCGCCAACACACTTTTGGCACGCTTGGTGGGACCAATACAACCGCCATTATGTCGAAAGCTGCTGAAGTCTCCGAAGATAACGTCATCGAGGTGACAGAAGCAGACCTGAAGGACGACCAGAAGGAAGAATTGGACAAGTATACGGCACAGTTCTGGAAAGCTTGCCTACAGTCTTTCAGTCGCTCCAGAAGCGGGGAGACTATCAAGAAGACTCCATTCCCTGCTCCCTGCCAAATCATGATTTCTGAGGACTCGGACAAAATGGCCGATATGATTCAACAGTCCATTTATCACGCCTTCGTTGATCAGTCCCCGGTACTTTCAAACATGGTGCACAACGCCGTTGTTAACTCCTTCGCTGGTGGGATACCTCAAGGATACAGGGGACCGGCATATTTTCAGCTGATTCCACCAAACCAGAATTATTCGAATTCGGTTTCACAGCCGATCCAATTTTCTGTCGGGGGTTCAGGTGCTTCCTCATCATCAGCTCCTATGGGGTATAACTCCATCCAACTGTCTTCTGCACCGTTCCCTCCAGTTAGCCCATCACCCTGGGGGGCACCTTCAGCCACGGTCGGTCAGAATCAATCGGCCAGTCAAGGGAACCCTCCATTCCAGGCATCTTTCCAGGCGGCCACTCGGCCGACCGTACTGCCATACCAGCATGTCGCTCCGGAGGTCAACAAGACAGTAGAGCTCATGCTATATGATGAAACGAGTGGCTCATTCAAACAGCCGATGTTCAATACGCAACCGGCTTTCAATCAGATGCCACCTGCTTTCACTCAGCCTCAGATTATTCCGCCTCCAGTTTACCAGCACGTGCCAATACCTCAGCCAACGGTTCACCAGCAACAGCCAGATTGGTCGGCACGTATTACAAAGGTGATGCAAGAACAATTCGGCTTAAAGCCGAAAGTACAAACTTACACCTACAGAACACCATACCCGTCTACATATGACCTATTGCCGTTTCCCCATCGGTATAAAGTTCCTGACTTCACTAAGTTTTCGGGGATGGATGACACTTCGACCGTAGAGCACATGAACAGATTCATCATCCAATGCGGGAAGGCAGCTACGCAGGATGACCTACGGGTACGGTTGTTCTCATCATCCTTGTCTGGTTCGGCCTTTCAATGGTTCACGACATTGCCGCCAAACTCGATTATCACATGGGCCGATTTAGAAAGACAGTTCCACAAATACTTCTATGCCGGGGTGCATGAAATGAAACTGTCCGATTTGACCAGCCTTAGGCAAAGAAGTGACGAGCCGATATCCTCATATGTACAGAGGTTTCGGGAAATCAGGAACAAGTGCTATTCCCTGGCTCTAAACAACGCGCAGTTGGCTGATATAGCTTTTCAAGGCCTTCTGCCCCACATCAAAGAAAAATATGCCTCACAAGAGTTCGAGAGTTTGAGCCAGATTGTCCACCGATTGTCTGGACAGGAGGTACGTTCCTTCGATCCACGGAGGAATTTCCAGAAGAAAGTGGTGTTCCTGGAAGAGTTAGAGGACGAGGAAGATGTTGAGGTCGGACTTGCGGAGTGGATCAAGGGAAAGAAGCCGATATCATGCCCATTCGGCAAAAAGGAGCCGGAGGTGTTCGGTTTTGACACGACAAAGGCCGCTAAAATATTCGACCTTCTCCTCCAGGAAGGATAGATTAAACTCTCGCCGTACCATACAATACCTTCTGCCGAACAACTAAAAAAGATGAAATACTGCAAGTGGCACAATGCCACATCCCATGATACTAATGTGTGCAAAATCTCCAGGCAGCAGATACAGTCGGCCATTGAGCAGGGCAGACTTAAATTTGAAGTGCCGACAAAATCGGCCAAGCCAATGAAGATCGACCAGCACCCTTTCCCCACCAACATGGTTGATATGGGAAAGAATTCACTCCAAACAAAAGTGCTGACGTCTGAATCGGCTAAAAAGAGTGGCGTCGTTGACCCCAGAAATCAAGCTACGCTAGAAGATGTAAAGGGGAAGCGGCGGATTGAGGATGACGATGGCGAATCGGAAGAGCCACGCATTACTTCCCAGTTCCTGCTCCAGAAGTATCAACGTCAGCATGAACGCTCAAGGTCCCGGGAAGAAGCAATGCGACGGCACGAAGATCACTGGAGGTGCCCTTTCTTCATCCACTGTTGGGAAAACAACCTCAGGCTACCTTCGGCCGATAATTGCCCAGAATGCAACGGTCCATATCGTGGCAATCGGCCATTCAACAGGTCTCGCTCCAGAGATGGAAGGCCAGAACCGATCAGCAGGAATTGGCGCAACCAAGATGACCAGCGCCCTCCCGTGCGTGATCGGCTGGGGGGCAGAAGTGACCGATATGATCGGTCGGAAGACAGACGCCATGACAAGCAGGGGGGCAGGACTGATCGGCATGACCAGTCAGAAAACAAGGCCAACGTTCACAGCCGGCTCGAAGAGATGGCCGATGCTCGGGTGACAGACGAAAACCCATTAGGACGCGAACCGGAGTGGGAACGCGCCAAGTCAGGGGGAAGACCAATAAACCCCAGGTGGTGTCCCGACGGATTGACCAAGTCTCAAAAACGAAGGATCCAACATCTCCGCCAATGGGAACAGCAAGAAGAGGAACAACAGAGCACGACGGACAAGAAGGAAGGAAGGCCTCGGGTCTGGCGCCCCAAAAGAAACGATAAAGGGGACGACGAATCAGCGGGTGACAAATCGGCAGCCGAGATCGGCATGGTTTTCATACTGCCGATGGAATTCATGACTCCCACCGATCAACAGGATGTGTCGGCGATAGAAGAACAGACGGCACAGTTGGCTTTGGAGCCAATGATGGCCACGTTCGAGAAGCCCGAAGATGACGAACGACAACACATGAAGGCGCTGTTCCTTAAAGGGCATGTTGACGGCCGCCCCCTCACTAGATTGATGGTAGACGGAGGAGCTGCAGTCAACATCATGCCATACGCCGTGCTCCGGAAGCTTGGAAAAAGCGACGACGACTTGACCAAGATGGACATGATGCTCAAGGACTTCGAGGGCAACGTGTCAAACGCTCACGGCGCTCTCTGCGTCGACCTCACCATCGGCCGTAAGACCCTTCCTACCACCTTTTTTATTATTAATGGCAAGGGATCCTACAACATGCTACTCGGCCGGGACTGGATACACGCAAATTGTTGTATCCCATCAACAATGCATTAATGTCTCGTACAATGGGTCGGTGACAGCATCGAGGTAGTCAACGCCGATTCTGCATACAGCATCGCGACAGCCGACACGCAGCAGTGGAGCTGCAAAACCGTCAGGTGCATATCCGGCAGAGTATGGGAGACCGATTTCCTGAAGGTTACCAATTTTGGCCTACAGCCGATCCGAGCAGTCGACTCCGAAGACTCAGAATAGATGGATCAGTTCGCCCGAGAAGATGGGAAGCTAGGGCACGGGTTCACGTCGGCCGATTCATTAGAGATGATAGACTTAGGCGATGGTACCAAACCAAGGCCGACTTATATTAGTGCAAATTTAGACCCAGAATACAAGTGTAAATTGACAAATTTGTTAAAGGAATTTAAGGATTGTTTTGCTTGGGAGTATCATGAGATGCCCGGTTTAGACTGATCTATTGTTGAACATCGGCTACCCATAAAACCAGGGTATCGGCCGTACCAACAGCCCGCACGGCGCTGCAATCCTAAGATTCTGCCAGACATAGAAGCTGAAATAACTCGGCTAATCGAAGCAAAATTTATTCAGCAATGCCGTTATGCCGAGTGGATCTCCAACATTGTACCAGTGTACAAGAAGAATGGAAAGCTACGCATTTGCGTTGATTTCAGGAATCTTAATCAGGCCACACCGATGGATGGTTACCCCATGCCGACGGCCGATGTACTGATCGACGCTGCCGCAGGGCACAAGATTATTAGCTTCATGGACGGAAACGCTGGGTACAATCAAATACTTATGGCCGAAGAGGACATACCCAAAACGGCCTTCAGATGTCCAGGCCACCTTGGCTTGTTCGAGTGGGTGGTGATGACTTTTGGCTTGAAGAACGCTGGCGCTACGTATCAGAGAGCCATGAATTACATATTTCACAAGCTCATTGGCATTCTGGTGGAGATCTACATCGATGACGTCGTAGTCAAGTCCAAAGGACATGAAGAGCATCTGGCCGATTTGCGAAAAGTGCTAGAGTGCACCAAGAAACACGAGCTTAAGATGAATCCCAATAAATGTGCTTTCGGCGTATCCGCCGGACAGTTCTTAGGATTCATGGTGCACGAACGAGGGATTGAAATCAATCGGAAGACTATAGCGGCCATCAACAAAGTCGTGGCCCCACAGAACAAAACCGAATTGCAGTCTTTAATCGGCAAGGTGAATTTCATCAGAAGATTCATATCTAATCTATCTGGGCGGATTCAGGCCTTCACGCCACTGTTGAAGTTAAAGCCTGACCAGGAATTCATATGGGGGGAGGAGCAGCGCAAAGCATTGGAAGATATCAAGCAATACTTGGTCTCACCACCGGTATTGGTTCCTCCTCAGACTGGTAAGCCGTTCAAGCTATACTTATCAGCCGATGAAAAAGCTATTGGGTCGGCTCTAGTCCAGGAGTTCGAAGGCAAGGAACGGGTAATTTATTATGTCAGTAGAAGACTTCTGGACGCTGAAACAAGATATCCTCCAGTGGAGCGGTTGTGCCTATGTCTTTACTTCTCATGCACTAAACTCAGGCACTATTTACTGTCGGTAGAATGCGTGGTCGTATGCAAAGAGGATGTAGTGAAATACATGCTATCACTGCCGATCTTGAAAGGACGAATCGGCAAATGGGTCTTAGCATTGTCAGAGTTTGACCTACGGTATGAATCGGCGAAAGCCGTCAAGGGTCAGGTCATGGCCGATTTCGTCGCCCAACACTGCGGACCAGAGATTGCCCTCGTAGAGCCGGCACCTTGGACTTTATATTTTGATGGGTCATCATGTGGGGTCGGATCAGGAATCGGCATCGTTCTCATATCGCCTCGGGGGGCAAGCTATGATTTTTCTCTGCCGATAGAAGCTACCGCTACTAACAATCAAGCAGAATACCGAGCTGTATTGAAGGGCCTACAACTATTAAGAGAGATCAAGGCCGAGTCTGTTGAAGTCTACGGGGATTCCATGCTTATAGTGGACCAGCTAACCGGAAGATCCGAATGCAAGGACGACGTGTTAAGAATTTATTACGAAGATTGTTTACAGCTCTTAAAAGAATTTAGATCGGCAGTAATCGAGCACATCCCAAGGGATCACAACGAGGATGCCAACAAGCTCGCCCAGCACGCATCTGGATATCGGCCAATTCTAGGCGCTATGGCTCTAGAACTTGCGGCCGATGACTGGCGAAAAGAAATTGCCGACTACCTGAAAGATCCGTCTAAAAAGGTGGAACGACGAGTACATTTTCATGCTACTAAATACGTACTGCTCGAAGACGACCTGTTCTACCGAACGATCGACGGTGTTCTACTCAAATGCCTTGGAACAGAGGAGGCCAAGACTCTGATGGGAGAAATCCATGAAGGGGTATGTGGAGCACACCAATCGGCCCATAAGATGAAGTGGATGATCAGGAATAATGGGTACTACTGGCCAACTATACTCGAAGACTGTTTCAAATATTATAAGGGGTGCCAGGATTGTCAAAAGTTCGGGAATGTCTAGCGTGCGCCCGCATCGGCTATGAATCCCATCATCAAGCCGTGGCCGTTCAGGGGATGGGGAATAGACCTTATCGGCCAAATTTACCCACCATCAAGTAAAGGGCACAAATTTATTCTGGTGGCTACTGATTACTTTACCAAATGGGTAGAGGCAATTCCGTTAAGAGCCGTGACATCGGCTATCATGGCCGACTTCGTAAGGGATCACATCGTCTACCGATTTGGCATCCCTCAGACTATAACAACCGATCAGGGAACAATGTTCACATCGGGGGAATTTGAGGAATTTACAACCGATATGGGAATCAAATTGTTAAATTCTTCTCCGTATTACGCCCAAGCCAATGGTCAGGCAGAATCCTCCAACAAAGGGATATCAAGTTGATAAAAAGGAAAATCGAGGAATAGCCAAAGAAGTGGCATCTATGTTTGACTGAGGCCCTATGGGCGTACAGGATAGCTTGTCATGGGGCTACCAAGTTATCTCCCTATCAGTTGGTGTACGGTCACGATGCAGTACTACCATGGGAATCAAGGGCGGGATCGAGGCGTATTTCGCTCCAGGACCAGTTAACGGCCGATGACTACTCGTCACTTATGAAAAGGGAACTTGATGATTTGGCTGGCCAACGATTGAGAGCTCTGATAAGCATTGAAGAAAACAAAAAGAAAGTAGCCAGGTGGTACGATAAGAAGGTCAAAGTCAAACAATTCTCCCCTGGGGACTTAGTATGGAAGTTAGTATTGCCGATTGGGTCGAAACATCCTAAATTCGGAAAATGGTCCCCTACATGGGAAGGGTCGTACAAAATCGGCAGATGTGCTCCAGGGAATGCTTACATTTTGGAAACAATAGAGGGGGAAGAATTTACTAGGGCTCTGAATGGAAGATACTTAAAAAGATACTACCCCAGTATATGGGTCGGAGCATAAGGGATTAACCGTAACACAATCACACACAACCGATACAAAACGGTTCAAACACATAGTCGTCCAAATCGGCCGATGTATTCATTCGGTACGGGCGATGGGTTACACGGCCGACAAAACACTAGTCGCCCTTAGAACAAAAAATACAAATAACTAATTATTCTTCTTCTTGCGCTCCCTCCCAGTCCGATCCAACTCGTTCATGATTCGGAGGTATTCTTCTTCTATTTCTTTCATTGAAGCCTCCGCTTCAACTTGACGAGGGAGAGGATGGCTCCGATCCATGGCCGGGCGTGAAGTTCCTGCCGCCGCGTCTTCAAGAACGACTCGCGGAGGAAGCGGATGGCTCCGGTCGGTTGAAGATTGCCGGCTACCATTACTCTCCACAAACTCCAAGACCACACGAGCCTCCGCGGTGACATGGTCTCGGAGGTCGTCACGATGAGCCCTGATCAGCTCCTTATCCTCTGACGACAATGGGTCCTCAGAGTGTATGAGCGCGATGGTGCATATGAGCTCAGGGCTAAGACGCTGAGGCTGAAACAAAGAAGGAATAAGAAGGGGCATCTTCTTCCTGAAATCTAAAAAGAGAAAGGGGAGTCAAAGCTAAGGTTTCACCTGGTTGACAGAGGAGGAAGAAGCCGACGAAGACATGACGGAAAAGCCGCGCCGACGAGAGGAGTAAGAGAGTAGAACCGAAAGCCAAACTGGTACTATCGGGAGGAAGTGCCTAGGCCGGTACTTATAGGAAAAAGAGGCATGGAAATTTGGTAAGGATACGTCCCATCGGAAATAAGAAAGGCAATAAATAGAAAGGGCGTCGCGAAGGACGGTCAAAGCAGATAGTAAATGTTCGTACAAAACAGTCAGTGTTTTACAGATTACCCAGAAGGGTATCGATAGCCGCGATTGCCCGACGCCGGATCTGATCGGCAGAGTCCAGGACCCGTTGGTCTTCATCCGCCGATCCGGGGACTTCTGAAGCACTGCGGTGGAGTTTTAGGGCCTCGTGGGCCAAGTGCTGCCTCTCCCGTTTCAAATCGGCAATAACAGAAGGGAGGTCTTGAAGCCTCTTCTCTTCGGCACTGATTGCCTTGGTTACTTGCTCCATCTCCTTGGCGAGCTCCGCCCTCCGACGTTTGAGGTGGTCTATCTCACCGATGATTCCTGGCTGGGAGTCCTCCAGAAAATGGATACGCCGGTGCGCCTCTTGAGCTTGACGCTTGAACGCATCCTCCTCTTCACGAGTCTTGGCCAGGTTGGCGCGATCGGCCATGTGACGGAGGGCTCTGAAGACCGGGATCCTCATAGACTCGATGAATGCCGCCGGCGCCAAGGCTTCCTCCGCCTCTTCTGGTACTCGTCCGCTGACGTCACCGAAGAGCTACCGAATCGGTGAAGCATCTTCTACTAATCGGCCGATGTCCCCTTGAAGGAGGGATTGGATACTGGCAAGTTTGGCTCGGACGTCGTCGGGGATGGAACTCAAGGCGACTTGGCGGGAAGCGACTTCTTCATCGTCGGAGAGGGCAACCGCAAAAGAGAAGAGGCTGTTATCGGGGGTGTCTTGTTCCTGGAAATAATAAAGAGGAAGAAATAAATCAGCTGAAAGTGGAAGCAAATCGGCTAAATAAAGTCGGAATATAACTTACCACTTTGAAGCGAATTTCTTCGTGTTGCAGCTGGGAAGCTATCATGCCTTGCTCAGGGGCTTGTGCCATGGGTTCGTCAGAGGAAGAAGACTCCACAACAATCGGTGCGGTGCTTGGGCCAGCTCCCTGAGAAAAGACCGGTGGTTGAGGAGCGCTTGGTGTGCCGATGGCCTGTGTCAGAGAATTGAATAAGTACATTACGCAAATACCAAGGAAAATTGGTGAAATAGTGCTATACCTCAGCGGATGGAAGCGGGGGCGCATCGATGGCCGATTGGGCTGCTGCCGATTGTTGGGTATCCATGGGAGTGCTCTGTGCAGTCTAAGATAAGAAGGGTTAATATCAGAACAACAATCGGGAGGAATGAAACTTAGTTTTACCTGAATGGCCTCTAGCAACAATGACACGGCGGCTGCCCCAGCTTGTGCGACGACTTGGGTATCGGCATCTTTAATGGTCTGAGAGGGTGGTGCAGCTGGAGTCTCTGCCGATACGAGCACAGGAGGATCCGCCGATTCTATACGGGCTCGGACTCGGCGACTGGTCTTCTTGGCAATCCTCTTCTGAACTTGTTTTGATCGGCCAGCAATCACGTCCACGGACGGAGCATCATAGCCGATGAGAGGATAAAAGGTGTATGGATGATGACTCTCTATTAGCCGTCCGCTCCGGCTGTGTGTTGGAGGAGTACGATTCTCGGCCTGAAGAAATAGTAAAGTCATTAGTGCTCAGTCACGTTAAGAGGAATAAAAATCGGCTAAGGAAAGTACCTCGGCGTTCGGGTCGATGTTGGCTGGATCCAGGAGGTTGCAGTAGGCCGATGCCGAATTGCAGAAGAGAAATTGCTTCCAATCGGCCCACCAGAGTTTGAACGGCTGGACAGCAAAGGGGGCTACTATCCAGTTGTTCAGGTCAATGGTGCTGGAGTCCGGAATCCGGTCCCGTATCCAACTGTAATCCAAACCGGATGTGAGCTCATCTCTGAACTTGATTCGGCCAGCGAAATACGCTTGAATCGGCAGCTGACCCATGCCGAATTGACGTGCTGCAACAGAAGGGTTGTAGAACTCATACGTGGGGGCATCTTTCCCCGAGAAGAAGTTGGCTGGCAAGATTCCTGGCTTGATTAACTCATCATTGAGCTCTTCGTCAAATCGGCCAGTGGTCGAATTAAAGCAGGTTGGGAGTTCAAAGACCGGGTCGTCTCGCCGATAAGGAAACCAGATGGTTGCATCTTCATTAAAGCCGTTATAGAAGCATCGAAAGTACTCGGCTACCTTTGTAGCAGAATACGTGCAACCTGGGAAGGCTGATGCCGCTTCACCAAAGGACATGCATCGGCGACGTTCGGTAGGGTCTTCTGCCGATTCGATGTTGGGGAACATCATACGGTCCACCCTCTGCTGAGTGATCTCGCTCATGTAAAGGTTCAGCCACAAGTTGATGAACCACCAGGGTCCGCCTGGATTTCCGATCGGCTCTCCCTTGGATAGTCTGATGCCGATTTGGTGGAGCATGTGGTACGCCGCCCCTAGCAAATGTTTCCCAAGAGGGACATGGTTTCCTCTGGACAGTGCTTCAGCTAAAGCCTGGGTATTGGTTGACGGGCCGGCGGCTCTTCCGCAAAAGAAATGCTTTTCTAACCACATCATCAAGAAGGCCGTATGCTCCCTATTCTCAACAGACCCGGTTCTTTTATTACTTCTGATAAAACCCATCCACCCGCCGATTCCCCTTGTGTCCAGCCGATGTGACGTTGCGGCTAGAAGGTGGAAGGGTGTGTCCGGGGAAGAAATGTCAAGGTCGGTCAGCAGAACCACATCGGCCAGTGTTGGGGTCATGGGTCCGTGCCCAAATAAGAAAGCATTGAGTGCATCAGACCAAAAATAAGAAGCCGCTATTACCAACGGCTCATTTTTCTCCATCTGGGACAAGGATAGGTTGATGCACTGGCCGATTTTGAGCTCCTCCCATGAGATGCTCTTCGACGCGGCTACCCGTTGGTACCACTCCCTCCAACCTGGGGTTTCATTCGGCCAGGACCTAAAAGTACCCAACCATTGATCTAAGTCCATGTTGGACAGTTTGAAGGGTATCCTGTGGGTTTCCAAATTGATAAGCTCTATTGGATCTGGGTTCCCCATAGGACCAACACAAACAAGGCCGGGATTTCCCGTAAGATGGATGGTAATGCGATGCCTAACTGCCTAAAAAAGGAAAGGGGGGGTGTAAAAAAGTAAGAAACAGATCTAAAGTAAATGCATTGCGGATAGAAGAAGGATTCGGTATTAACCTCTGGAATGAAGTTCTGAGTGGTCGGCGTGGTCGCCGGTGCAGATGCAGACGATGATGCCGTGATGGGGATCGCCATTGGGATCTCTGATGAAGCTCCTTCTTCTGTCGATGGAGCAACGGCCGTCGCTACTTCCGCCGGAGGTGCTACTTCCGGAACATCGCGCGCTGGGGAGCTGCCGGAGGGAGCCGCCATTGGAGGAGAAGGGAAAAAAGTAGCAGGAGGATGGCGCTAGAAGGCTTCGGCGGCAAGGGAAAGATGCTGAAGAAAGAAGAGGGCGCGCACGCCGGGAAAGAGAGACGTGAGCTTGAAGATGAAGTGCGGGGTGAAGCGCTATTTAAAGGATGCCTGAAGGAGGGTAAAAACGGAATTTTCACCGCGCCGGCGTTTCGAGTTTTTCAGGAGTAGTGGCTGTCGTGGGCGCCCGTTTCGAAAAGATTGCAATCATCAGCTGGAAGACCGCGAAACGGAAGGATATTTTCATTGCGGCCGTTTCGGAGGGGAGGTTATAAAGAATTTCGAAGTAAAAGACTATGTTTTACTCCAAAACTGGGGGGCATGTGTTGACGCCAGATTTCGTCACTAGTAAAATCGGCGCCAAAGAAGAGAGGGAATCGGAGAAGCACAGTTGGGAATCGGTCGAATGGTGCTACAGTGCGAGATCAGCCGATGACTTCTGTCTCGCTTCGGGTCGAACGTGCCG
>NC_028456.1:4379541-4405710 GCF_000263155.2 Setaria italica | reverse complement strand
AGATCAGCCCATGAAGCGTAGAGTACCACTAGCACGAATCGTGCTGTAATATCGTTTTCTGTTGAATTAGGGATAGAATTCTAGTCGGTTAAGAAGTCCTCTGTACGGGGCTATAAATCGCTACCTTTGTAAATCTGTAATCATCAACAAATCAATACAACAAGCTACTTTTTCCTCGTACTTACTTTCAAGCAGGCGACTTCGCCATTACTTTCCTCTTTTTCACGAGTTCGTGCGGGTTGGCAGGGCTGCATCATCTTGATCTCCGGCCGATTCTGTAAGTTCCGCTTATCGAGTAATATCTAAGCTTTAACTTCGGGCGTATCGCTGTTGTTTCGTTTAGATTTATTCACTAGTTATCGATATTTACTAGAATCATAGGGTTTTGCCTGTTGTTCTAGTTTTATCACCAGTTATCCAGCTAGGAATCGGTAGTTTCGGCTTCATTCATGTTCTGCTATTAAATTCATCTATTGCCGATTAGATCTATTCCTAGTATTGTTACATTAGCTTTGTGTCGATTACTCTAGTGGTTTTCTGTCTACAAGACTACAGTGATCGGCTGCCTTATAGCCGATTTCTTTATTACAGCAAATCGGCCGATTCGCTGATAAGCTCTCTCGAGATCGGAAATTTAGCCGATCGTGATTTCTGGATCTGACACGTATTATTCCTTGCCAATCAACAGGTCAGATTGGCTGGCACGCCGCGCGAACCGCACCAGGGCAATCACCTGAACAGGAGTTAAGCAGATTCTCCCGGGTCATGTGTCGGACGCTGGGATTTGGTTGACCGATTTCTAGCGCCAACACCTCTTTACTTTATGCAATGAACATCGTTGCGTCATCGGCATACATCAATATACGGCATGACAATGCCCATCCATGTACTTTACTAAGGATTCCCATCTCAGTTGCCAATTCTAGCAGCCTTTGCAATGGATCAATTGCTATGACAAAGAGGAGCAGGGATAGGGGATCGCCTTGCCGTAAGCCGCTGCCATGTTTCAGAGGCTGATTTGGGACCCCATTTAGGAGAACGCAGGCGGATGAAGTGGACAATATTGCCGCAATCCAGTCGCGCCAACGCGTCGGGAAGCCCAGGCATTATAGTAGAGAGAGCAGATAATCCCACCTAATGGAGTTAAAAGCCTTTGCAATATCCAATTTGAGGATGAGAGACAAGGTTGAGATGTGCCTTGGTCTATTTGTGACGAACGATTGACTGGATTTTTTGAGGCTTTTATGGTTGAGTCAATATTTCATATGTGCATGATTATGCTAACGGCTAATCGGATGTGTTATGTTGAGTGCGTTGGGTTGTGGTGTTTGTGTAAAATATATCTTGTGTGTTGTGTCTCTTGGCTTGTGATGTGCAGGTGTAGGATGCGACATGGCAGTCGATGGCATGAGGTGAAGGTCAAGTGAAAGATTCATACTGATGTACTAGGGTTGTGAAGGGTGGACATGAGTAGGCTTGGACCGAGGGATCCGAGGAGTCTGGACGGAGTCATGGGCGATCCACGTGGTGCACGGAAGAGCAAGAGTACACGGACGGTGATGGAGATGGCGTCGGTCAAGTCAAGCAGGACGGAGGCAAGTCGAGTAGGCGGCCCAGCAGCCGGGAGTGAAAGACTTGGAGGCGTCAAAGGCTTGGCGGAGGCTGGACACGCGTTGATATCAGTGAGTCACACCTTGCGTGGCGTGCAAGAGGGTTTGACCGGTTTGGCCTCAAAACCGGGGATGAGTCATGCCTGCGGGGTGTGCAAGAGGGTTTCACCGGTTTGGCCTCAAAACTGGGGGACGAGTCCGGTGCGGCTGGACAGCGTCAAGTTGGAGGATGCGTGGCACCATCGCGAAGCTTGCGTCGAAGAGAAGCTAAGTCGTGAAGGCGTCGGGTCCGTCCGATGAATGAAGAAAAAGTTTGACGGTTTTGCCCCTAGGGGGTTTGGAGTTGTATGCTTCATGTAAGGGAAACTTGGGAAATAGCCAAATGTCTATATATATATGAGAGATGGCTGGTTGGGGCAGCCATCCTTTTGGTTGTTTTGGTGGTGGGCTTCTCATTTGTTTGTGAGAGCATTTGGTAGAGGGAGAGAGGGAGAGAGGAGAGATCTTTGTGTTGATCTTTTTGCCATCCTAGCTTGGATTGTATTTAGGAGTGGCTTGTAATCAAACATGATGAAGTAATCCAAAGATCAATTTCATGCCATCTTTTTCCATCCTCTTTGAATATGAAATTTATCATTTTCGGTATTTTTGGAGGTATTTTTGGGGATTTTTTGTTCTTTGCGATTGGCAGCGATTTGGGGTGTTTTTCTTGGAGCAATGTGCAAGAACATCTAGGATAATCCCCTGGAAAATCCATGCACGAGCACCTCGGATTTTGAGATTTCCTGAAAATCCCCTTTCTTGTGTTCTTGGACAAATCCGTAAAATCGAGGGTGATATCTTGATCTTCTTGGGAAGATCTTTTGGGCAAAGATTCTCCACATGTATGTGCAGCTATGGCTATGATCTTGTTGGATTTGAACCCCGTTTGACTCATTTTCAAGTTTGAGTTCATGGAGTGTTCTCGAGCTCTTTGTGCCCTTCTCCAAATCCTTTGAATATTGTGACAAATTCTTGGGATTTTTGAATTGAGCCTTTGGGAATAGCTTTGGTATGTTGTTGTGAGTCTATGGTTCAAATTTGGTGATTTTTGGAGGTCGTTTGATTGAGTTTCAGATTTTTCCAACTTCTTCACGAAGGCTGTTTTTGGATCTGCGGAATATTCCAAAAACTATTGAGAAACTTCCGGAAGTTCGGAATTTTTTGAAGGTTTTTCCGGAAAAATCTGTAGTTGTGGAGGATTTTCTAGAAAATTCTGTAAGGGCCGATTCTACAAAGGTTTATGCAGAATTTTCCGAAGAGTTTCCAGAATTTTCTTACTTTTGTGTTGGTTTTCGAATCTCTTCTTCCGACAATTGTTTGGGTTCTTTCTTGCTTTCGCCAGCCTGTAATTTGGTTCCTAGAACCATTCCTAGGTCTATTAGCTCTTGCATAGCTAAGGGGACTTGATATTGCTAAAAGAGAGGTTTGTGAATTGGTTTGGGAGTTTCGCCGAGGTTTATTGAAGAAATTTGAATCAGCTCCCATTCACCCCCCTCTAGTTGCCCGTTCCGATCCTTCAGAGGAAAACAGCAGGTACTTTGTTTCTATGATATCGTCTAGACATATTGCGTACCGTCATGAAGTTGTCATGGATACTCCGCTTCTTGATGAATGCACTTTGGCATTTGGAGACAATCAAGTTCATGTGCGGTTGTAGTCTAATTGCCAACACTTTTGTGATAATTTTGATGAAGGAATGAATGAGGCTTATGGGTTTGAAGTCTTGTATAGTGTCCGCTCCCTTTTTCTTTGGTAATAGGATAATATTGGTTGTGTTGATTAGTTGGAGACTGTTGCATCAAAGAGAGTAGAAAGTATTTACCGCTGGCATTACATCCTGCTTGATAATATCCTAGCACGATTTTAGAAACAGTCCCATGTATCTATCTGGTCCTGGTGCTCTATCACTCGGCATCTTATGAACGGCTTCTTTGATTTCTGCTTTGGAGAAAGTTGAGTCTAGCGAGGATAGTTCGTGCTGGTTCGTCCTAAGGATGTCCCAATTAAAGTCTGCACGACGAGGTTGAGGTTGTTGCATGGTCGCTTTGAAAAAATTCTGGATCTCAGTTGATTTTTCCTCATGTGTGCATGCCCAGCCATCCCCATTTTTTAGCTTCCGAATGAAATTTTTTCAGCTCCTGGAGTTGACACGTCAGTGGAAGAATCGTGTATTGGCGTCTCCTAACTTAAGGTTTCTTATTCTGCTCGCATGGTTCTTACACGCTCTTTCAATGACAGCCAGCCCCATGGCCCTTGTTTTGAGCCGGCTACGCAGGAGGTGCTCGGCCTCCGTGAGTGATCGGTGTTCTTGTGCTATGTCCAGTCCTAGTATAACTTCTAGGGCCATGTACAGTTGCATTTTTGCATCTGGTATAAGACGTCGGCTCCACTCCCTCAGTGCAACGACCGTATCATGGAGCTTGTGGTAGAGTCTGTGGAAAGGCTCAACATGTGATGATTGCATGTTACATGCCCGGGTTACTGTGTCCTTGAATCCCAGGAGCATCGTCCAAAAATTCTCAAATTTGAAGGATTTGGGCGTCGTGGTCCACATTGGTTGGAGAGCAACAGCGGACAATGGTTAGATAATGAGGTGGAGAGGGCGTGTAGGACGTGGTTACTGAAAGCATGTTCCCATTCCTTATTGGCAAATACTCTGTCAAGCTTAACAAGAGTAGGGTTGTGTCTTTCGTTGCTCCAAGTGAATTTTCTATTTTGTAGGTGAATCTCACGTAGGTCACAACTGTCTAAAGCCTGTTTAAACATGTTCATTAGCCTCAGGTTTAGCTTGTTGTTTTTGTCACTCGCTTTGGAGATGAGATTAAAGTCACCTAGGACGAGCCATTGAGAACCGGCTTGGGGCATTTGGGTTTGAAGTTGTGAGAGGAATTCTGCTTTCCTGTTAGATCCGGTTGGGCCATATACCACTGAAAGTGTGAAGTCATTTGTCGTTTCTTGCATTATTACCTTTGCCATGATATGGTACTCTCCTATGACTACGTTGTTAAGCGTGACATGGTTGTTGTTCCACATTAGAAGAATGCCGCCCCTCGTGCCACTGAGGCCCCCTGCTGGTTTGTAAGTATAGCTGTCAAGACTGTGGCCTCCCAGATACGCGGTCATAAATTGGTCTATCTCGCTTAGCTTCGTTTCTTGCAGACACGCAATGTGGCATAGTGTGGTGGAGATTGTCTCTCGGACCATGTCTCTCCTAGCTCTTCGGTTTAGCCCTCTCACATTCCAACATAATACTTCAAGGCTCATTCGTGACATGCTGTATCTCCAGCATCGGCAGGACAAGCAATGTAGGTCAAGAGCTGTGGCTTCTCGGTGTGGTATAAGAAAGCACAGAGACATATGATGACACTCAGCTTCATGAATAGGAGTACAGTCAACAGAAGCGTAGACAACAAGTGAAGAAACAACCATGCAGAGGTAGTAAAGCAGCCATTGAAAGGTTCTAGCTTTAGGATTACAACCCAATTGAAAGCTAAGTCACTGAATAATTGAAACTTGATGCAGTGGCTCCTTGCACTGTTAGATAGTTGAGATGATGCAGTTAACATAGCAAACTGGAGTGCTCTGAATGAGGTCCTGAGCAAGAAGTTAGGTGGCCACCTAAAGAGCTTCTGCCTGCAAGTTGTTGGCTTCCTAGATGTCGGCGATGGCTTTTCCTGCCACCGCGGCCATAGCTTCATCGAGCTCCTTAGCAACAGGGTCTTCTAAGTTGAATGCCACAGTCAGCATCACGATCACATCTTGAGGAAGTGGCCCCTAAAACATAGCCAAGAACTCCTGCGGTGCAGCCTTGATGCGCTGCATTGAATCAATTAGAAGACCAAGTTTGCGACACAGATTGTGCTACGCACATTGAATCGTCGGCATAGGTCGACGGGTGGATAGTTTCATGCCGTGGCGTACCGTAGACATGTCGACCATGTGTATACGGTGACATTTAGGCATCTCCTTGTGTGCCTGCGGGTTCTGCTCCTCCATTGGAGGCTCTTCATTGTGGAGGATTGGCTTCGGCCTGGTGAAGAACACCCTGACGAGGGTGTTGCGCTGGGGCTGCTGTGCTCCACATTTCCCTAAATCACAGCGGACAGGGTGTCCTTGCCGTTGACAGCTCCATCGGTGTTGCCGATGTCGAGCATGTTGTGTCATCGGTGTCGTTGGTAGGGCCGGGCGGCATCTATGTAGCATTGAACATGTCGGAGAAGGTGTGATCCAGAGCTAAGTCATGGCCATTGGCCAAAATCGCCGAATCGAGCAAGTTAGCCGGCTCCTGGCCGTGCAGGGCAGCTTCCACCTGAAGCTTCTGCAAGGCTGCATCAACCTCCTAGACGGAGACAAAGGTGCCACCGTCCTGCTTGTTTCCTGCAGAAGGTATGTCCTCCAGTATGCGAGCGAACACATCTGCTACCTTGATCATCGGTGGGTCGTTGTTGTTTGCCTTGTGTCCGTGATCCTCGGACCAGACTTCAGTCCCCTCGTGGGGTAGACGAAGCTTGTCTTCCAGCATTGCTGCTTTGTCGATGTAGTCGTAGTAGAGCATGTTCAGTGGCGCTGGTTCCCTGTCCACCATCCCTGTTGCCTACACAAGAAATTCTTGGCTGCCTCCTGCATCATCGAGGTATGGTTAGTGAAGAGGAATTGCAGCTCAATAGCCTTCTTGTCGCGTAGAGGGCTAAGTTGAGGTAGCTGCTGAGGCACGCTCGTGATGGCCTCAACGTCTTCACCCACGTTCTTGGCGGCCTCCTGGTGATGGCAGCCCCCGTGTCTGCTTCCTCCGCCCCAAGTCCTGCACCTGGGCGAGCGTTCCTGCTCGCGGTAGGCCTCCCAGCCCGTCTCCTTGCGCATGTCATGGATGCAGCGAGCACGGTCACCGTGATCGTGGTGGTCATGGTCGTCCTTTCTCCGGTGCCAGACATTCCATTTTCCTGTGTGGTCGTTATTGTATCCCCTGCGATGGCGGTCCCGCTCGTCTTTATCTTCACACCATTCTTCGCACCGTTCCTCGTCCTCCGCCACGTTGCTCCGGCCAAGGCGTGATTGGTCTGGGCATGCAGGCGAGTGTGGACGTGCGTCGCGTTCCACCGCCCTGCGTGGCGTTGTCTCCCTATCGATGCAGCGGAGGTGCCAGGGAGGAAGCCGGTGGATTGTCGGCATGCAGAACGTCCTGTCATCGAGGTTGATAGATGCGAGCGTGTAGTCCTGGATCCCTCAAGGTGGATGATGATGCAGGGCTTGACGCCATGTTGCCAGTGTCCTGGCGCCACCTAGGACACTAGCACGGACTCCATCCTGGCATCAGGCGCTCTGTCGGTGAACGTCAGCCAGATGCACTTGGGGATGGAGCTCGGATTCGCCATCCATGCCCATAGGTTAATGGTCTTCGTTTCTTCTGGCTGGTCGGTGTCGATGCCTTCAAGCGCACAGTTGCGGCCGATTAGACGCTCAGTGATGTCCATTCTCCAGGCGTGCATTGGCACACCGTCGAGGCAGAGTCTGACCTGGAAGAGCAGCACGGTGCCCTCTACATTGGGCGAAGACTCCACCATTTGGTGAAGTAGACCTCGATGCTAGCACCTGTTGCCTTGCCCTTCTGGAGCACCTCTGTGCAGTGATGGCTATGCTTGAACTTGATTAGAAAAATTTCCAGGAAATGTTGTGAAATAGTCACCTCTCTGTGGCGCATCTTGAACTCGTCTCCAATTGTCCTTTCGATGTCCCGCGGGTTGATTGGCTCCTGGCCGCGCACCGCCTAGGTGACGGCCACCGTTGTATCCCACTCCCTCAGGTCGGCATCGATGTCCCCAGTGGACTGGATGAGGCAGTCCACTTGCTCTAGTCTCACCGCAGGGTCGCCGAATCTTGACATGGCCGCCAAGGATGTGGGTGTCGGTGGTGGTGGCAGATCTTGGCGGGTTTCCGACTGTTGGCTGTCGAGGCACTCCGGGTGGTGGCGTGTCCATCGGCAAGCAACTGGCGGGTTTCTCTTCTTGTGGTGCTTGTTGCTGCAGTCCCGTGCGCGGTGGCCGAAGCGGTGGTAGAGGAAGCAGCGGACGGGATCTCGGCAAGAAGAGGCGCGGTGGTCGGTGGCCAAGCAGATGAAGCAGCACCCATCGGTTTTGGCCCGAAAAGCGCGTAAGCTTGGTGTGAGCTGGTGTTATGGACGGTCGGTGTGGAGGCACCACGAATGTAGCTCGCGTCGATTTGCAGCTGGTCGGTGAGCTGGGCTTGAATGCCGCTCCCTCCTCCACCAGTACGGCTGCCTGACCAGCACCCAGCCATCCTAAGGAGTAAAGGAGGTGGACTTGTGCTACGCGCTGGTCACCTTAGGCGTGGCTTCGCAGGTGGCAGGACGGTAGGTGGGCAGAGGTGACTTGCAGCGGTCGGAGGAGTAACTGCTCCAGACGGGCACAGTAATGGTGGACTGCAGCTTTTGAGCTTGCCAAGTCGAATTCAAATCCTCCGCGGTTGATCCCGTGACGACCTTGGCGAAGGTGTGACGCAACGGAGGGGAGCGACCCTGTTGCGATTCCGGAGTATCCTGCACCACGAAGCTTACCTGAAATTCGGCGTTGACCTTGGATCTACGGGGAGGGGATCTCTAGGGAGGGGGTGGTGGCATTTCCTTCTAGGGCCCCCCAGATCCACAATTGATTTGGGTGACGGGTTGATGGCAGGCAGTGTAGACGGTCAGGAGGCTGCGGAGGCTCTGGATGTGGCATTGGGGCGGCGGAGGAGCTTGGCTGGCGGAGTGGTAGGTGTCGCTGCCGCCGGGGGCGGAGTGTGCAGGGTCATGGTGACACAGTGCTCAATACCGTTGTTAAACATTGAATGAGTGCTGAACTGCTCTCCGTTGTATTGAAACTTTACCTTGCTGTCTGCCTCTGAATTTCTTGTGGACTTGGATTGGCAGGGAAGCACATGTATTGTGAGCTTGACGCATATGCAAGGACGCCAAAGAATTCTTAACGGGGACAGCGAGCACTGCAGTGATGAGTTCCTGTAGGCTCTAGTTGCATGCCCGTCGCCAACAAGTGCAAGACCTTGCTCAGTTCGCAGAAGCTGGAGCGGAGCCGAGCATTTTCCTACATTATCAAATCCTATAGGATTGCAAATGTCATGCAACTCTTTTTCTATGTTTTTCCTATTCCTACATTTTCCTATTCCTTTATTCCTAAGATACCCTTAGTTTTCGTTTGTTGCAAAGGGAGCCTTAATTAATCATCAAGACTCGTGTATCCCTCCAATCTTTATTTCCCAATACGCTCACCCCCTTGCTAGTCTGCTACGTCTCTTCACTGAAAAGCACTAGCTTGCGGTGGTACTAGCGTACTTCACTACCACAGATCGGAGGTGATGCAGCAAGCCGCTTGCTGTGATCCTTCAAGAGACCAAGTTTCTAAAGGCCACGTAGCGTTTAACATTGTGCCGTGTGTGTGATCAGGCAACATATGAGATGGCCAGGCCAGGTTTGTTTCTCAATGTAAACTCTTCACTGAGATGAGATGATAGTCAGGTACTAGCATTTATCATTAGTTCGGGAACTCGGGAAGGACTGGACGGAAACAAACAACAAACTCGGACCTGAACAAAGCAAAGCATCAAATAGGACAATGAGGGAGCGAGATCGGGAAAACAGCAACGAACATCAAGTAGCATCCTCCTCGCTTCCCAGCTGTTAACCAGCTAGCTCCAAAAGCATGTCTGCTGAGTCTTCTGATTCTGGAAAAGAGACCAAGTAGGAATCCACGGACAAAGATTCCATAATCCATGACGAAGTGCGAAACATAACAAATCAAACTGAATCTTTAAAGACCGAATCCAGCCTTCAAGATCGGCTAGAGGATTGGGCCACGTCTCCCATAATTCTTGGCCTTTAAATAGCTGCTCAGGTTCAATCGAACGGCTAAAACAGCCAGGGATAGGTTCCAGGCTTCCAGCGGCTTCCCGAACGTACCTGGTGTTCCTTTCTCACGCCGCGGCTTTGCCTTCACCGCGCAGCGCCGCTCACCTGCCTCGCGGCCGGCAGGGCCCCGACTCGCTCACCCACCCGCAAGCTACGCCTAGCACGGTGCCTGAAGCACTTAACCAAAATTTTGGCAGAAAGATTATAGCTACTCATCCTGCAGATTCTACATGCGAACCAATATGGATTTACAAGAACTACAACAATCCAAGACTGCCTTGTATGGAGCTTTGAGTACATACACCAGTGTCATCAGAGCAAAAGAGAGATTATAATTCTCAAGCTAGACTTTGCAAAAGCATTTGACACTATAGAACATGGAGCTATCCTGAAAGTGATGAAACATTTGGGCTTCCCTGGTCGTTGGCTGTCTTGGATCAAGAAGATTCTCTCCACTGGCACATCTGCTATCCTTCTAAATGGTGTGCCTGGGAAGCTGTTCAAATGCAAACATGGGGTCAGACAGGGAGATCCTCTGTCCCTTTTCTGATTGTTCTAGCAGCCGAGCTCTTACAATATGTGATTAATGATGCCTGCAGGAATGGCCATTTGCAAATTCCCATACCCCAGCCAAGTAATGATTTCCCTATCATCCAATATGCAGATGACACACTACTATTGACGCAAAAAGATGTTTCTCAATTGTTTTATCTCAAGGATCTTCTCAACACTTTTGCGCTATCCACTGGTCTCAAAGTCCATTATTAGAAACCTCTCATGATACCGATCAATGTTCAAGATGATAAAATGAATAGTCTTGCAACAACATTTGGCTGTCAAATTGGGGCTATGCCCTTCCCATATTTAGGCTTGCCTATGGGAACAACAAACCAAGAATGGAAGATCCGACACCAATGATGGATAGAATTGTTTGTTCCTCCCTCCTCTCATATACTGGTAGGCTTGAGATGACCAACATTGTTCTCACTCCAATAGCTACCTATGCAATGTGCTCTGTGAAACTTACCTATTGGAGTCATAGAAAATATTGATAGAGCAAGAAAGCAATGTATTTGGAAGGGAAATGATCTGACAAAAAGTGGGGCCATGGCAGCCTAGTCTGCGCTGCAAAAACAAAAATCAAAGGGTGGCCTTGGAGTAATCAACTTGAGACTTCAAAATGATACTCTCCTAATGAAACAATTGCATAAATTCTACGCCAAGACAGGCATCCCATGGGTACAGCAAGTCTGGTTCAAATACTATATGCACAAAGTCCCTCATGGCACTAGAGAGGTAGGTTGCTTCTGGTGGAAGGATATTTTAAGGCTTAATGTTTTATATTGAGGGGTCGTCATGTGCACAGTTGGGGATGGTTCCACAGTCCTATTTTGGGGATGGTTCCACAGTCAAGCAGCTCATGGAATTGGAAGATTTATTAGCAGTTTTTCATCTTCCTCTATCTGAACAAGCCTTTGAGGACTATCTAGCCCTCCAGACGCAGATACAGAATGTTCATTTTGACAACATGGCAGCAGACCAATGGAGTTTTATGTGGGGCAGCCAAGTCTACTGTTGACGCTTGTTATTGACACACTTTTAGTGCCATTTGAATAGTATTTTAAAGCTTAATCTTATACTAACGTGCCACTTGGCACCTAAAATAACCCCATTATTGCATACGTGTTGTATTTTGGGTCATATTGCAAAAATACAGGAAATGCGACATAAATGAAGGGTTTTTCTACAGGTTGTACTTGGGCCCGGACTTTAGATATTGGAAGGCCCAAATCATGAACATTGAACTGCAGGCCTACAAAAAGAAGTTGAACTTGCACGGGCCATATCTTCCTTATCCGAACTCCTATTGGGAGGGAATTTATAGGTAAAATTGCATGGCTCAACAAGATTTATAACTTTTATATAAAGTGATCAGGCATTGGAGGCCAAAAAAGACAGGCCGATCAGCCCATGGGGTCCAGGCTGATCGGCCTGGCCTGTTTTCAGCCCCGACGCCTCCTTTCAACAGGAGGAAGCCCTCGATGATCCTAGGGTTATTTTCCAGATACCTAGCCTGAAGACATCCCAATCCATGCCGACAACTTAAAATCAAGGACATTCAACAAGGAGGGACAATCCCAATGAGTTTAGACCTAGCCGCGGCCGCCACAAGATGAAAAATAGGGATTAAGGCCCTGTTTGGCACGGCTCCACTCCTAAACTCCAGCAACTCCATCAAAAAATTCAGCCAAACACCCCAACTCCAAAATTCCATGGAGTTGCCAACTCCATGGAGCTGTAGTGCAAATGGAGGTGGTGTTTTGGAGCACCTCTTTTGCTACTCCAGAAACCTCTCTTTTGAACCTCCTCGTGGAGTTGGTGGGTAATTACCCACCAATACCACTGGTTACACAAAAAAACGTTTCATTCTATTCTCCCTTCTATTCTCCCAAGCCCTACTCGCCGCTAGAGCCCCGCCCGTCGCTGCCCCCATGGCCAGCCGCCCCCGCCGCCCGTTGCCGCCCCGCCGCCCATCGCCTCCCAAGCCGCCCCGCCGCTCGCCGCCCCGCTGCCCATCACCGCCCGTCGCAGCGCCCGTCGCCGCCCGCCGCCCGTCATCGCTCGTCGTCGCCCGAGCTGCCCCGCCGCCTGTCGCCGCCCACCCTACCGCCCGCGACCCAGCCCGACCGCCCAGCCTCACCGCCCGTCGCCGCCCACCCCGCCGCCCGCCGCCCAGCCCCGCCGCCCGTCGCCGCCCAGTGCCGCTCCCGTCGCCACCCATCCTGCCACCCGCCGCCCACCCCGCCGCCCGTGGAGGGTCTCCCGTGTGCGGCACAGTGCAGTGGAAAAAGGGGAAGAAGAAGATGGGATAGAGATAATAACAAGTGGGGCCTTAATTGGGGGGCAATAATGGCAATGCACACTAAAATTGATCTTTTTTGAAGCTGAGAGCACCCATCTAGCCAAACACCCCATTTTTGTTCTAGAGTTTTGGAGCGGAGCTGGCTCCATGTGGAGTTCTGGAGTGGAGCAGCTCCACTCGGAGTTGGAGCCATGCCAAACAGGGCCTAAATCAGATCACCATGATGACCAATGCCGGTGGAGATTAGGAAGCACAAAGAAGACCTCATGCCGATCACCCTAAGGAGACCTAGGCCAATGGGCCCAAGGGGTTCCCGCCTCCTCTCGCCACCATCTTCAGTGACAACGTTCTCCAGAGCCTCCTCGACCCCTTTGTGCATCAATCCCTATAAGATGATAGGGTAAAACCTCTGTTCATCCCTAGTATTATTTGGATTCTTGATATGTAACTACTACATGTACATTATGCCTATCGATTCTTCATGGTCTATGTCATTGCAATGCTTCATTCATATGTGTTTTGATCAGCTCTTATTCTTAGTAGAGTTTGTGGTAATCGTGATGATTAGCTTAACTCTGTGGACGCTTTGATAAGATGTGTGAGCGAGGTTGTTGAGTATCCTTGTGTAGTGACGGTATGCAGGAGGAAAAGAGCGGAGCGAGAACTTCCATTGTGAAGCTAGTGAAGGCAACACTCCTTTTGTGTAGTAGATGCATATTCATGTGAACCTAGATCCTAGGGAGGGAACGCATATCTATCTTTGTTTTCTATCTTGTATAACCCTTTGCTCTTTGTTAGTTTAGATTAGTTTGTCTCTCTACACAACTCATATTGCCTGATTCTGTTAGTAAGATTAATATAAAGTGAGAGCCAGCATCCCACTTGTTCCACAAATTGATAACCTTGGGGGGATACTCTAAGAAAAGCTTGTGGTTCATGAATTGGCGCACTAACTGCTATCAACAAGTTTTTCTGGCACCATTGCTGGGGAACAAGTCAGTTTGCCATGTTTGATCTTTGTATTGATTTTGCTAATCCGCTAATACTTAACTTTTGTGTAGAATCTTTTTGTTTTTATTTTTCTTTTCAGTGTCTAGATGGATCTGTTCGTCTCACAATTAGAAAATGAAGAAATGTCGCTAAGGTAATTAGCAATGCTATCATCAGAGGACTTTGAGTTGCAAAAATCGGATTTGGAGCTTGCTACAACTCACTATAAATTGAAGCATGGAATCATCAAGTTGGTGGCGACAAACCCTTTTAGAGGATTTGAGGTCGACAACCCATATAGACGCATTGAGCGATTTCACGATGATATGCAACATTGTGCAACAAGGAGTTCTAGTTGCTTAGTTCAAGTGGAATATTTTTCCATTCTCTCTTGAAGGTGAAGCATGAAGATTATACACACTTGCATCTGTTAAAGTGAAGGGAAATTCGGATGAGCTCATGAAGAAATTCTGTGTATAATATTTTCCCTTAAGTAAGGTCCAATATTTAAGGAGGCAAGTGATTTGTTTCAAGCAAGGAGAGGATAAAGGGATTGATGAAGCCTGGAACTGATTTAATGGACTACTTAAGCAAGGCTCGAACTTGGAAATTTCTAGTGACATGATGTTGCATTCATTTTATTTTTCACTAACCCCTCACTCTTCCCAATATGTAAGAATGTGTGCAGGAGGTCATTTCATGGAAAAGATGATTAGAGAAGCTACATAGATCTTACAAAGGATAAGCAATGCAAAAAGAGTGGAACGAGAATGATAGAAACTCTGCCAGGAGGAGCAAAACAACAAGAACAAGTCAGAGATGCTTGCTGAAATTTTTGAAAAAGATGAACCAGAGCTCAAGGAAGATGAACCGGCCACACTAAAAATCAAAGAACCACTTCCTGAGGTAAGATAAGTTGTTACACATATTAAAACTGATGAAACTAACATAAATTCAAGTCAAAGTTTTGAGAGTTCTAGACCATTAGCGGAATTCGATCAACTTGATTGGATTCCAATTAATTTTGGCCATTTAAACAACCACATACAATATAAGAAACACGAAAGTGAAGCTAGAAGAATTGATGATATATTTGATCAAGAGATGAGTGGGAAATCGATCCAGAAAATATTTGAAGAAGAAGGAGAAGAAGATGAGGGATGGATTGATTGGGATAATATTTCAAAAATAGATAATGAAGCCCGAAAACAACAGAATTATGATGAGCCTAAAAGGTTCCTCTCTACAGCATCATGCACACCAGTTGAAGAAGAAGAATTAGAGTCACTAGAAGGATTCAATTGGTTGTTGCCTGATGGAGAAAGAAAAACAATGAAGAGAAGAGCTACTGAGATGGGAATCACTCCTGACTTGAGAAAAACTACTGAAATATTTTGAGATCTCTTCTCTAATAATTATGGTGATATGCAGAGGATAAACTTCAGAAAACAACATAACACAATGTGAAGAACAAGTGCGAGAAAGATGACACGGAGAAGAGGCACAAATAGGCCAGGCCAATTGGCCTAGCATGTTCATGCCGATCGGCCAGGCATTTTGCACACCTGGAAGCCCCCTCTGCACAGGTTTATAATTTGTGTGCTATTGAAGATTATTCACCAGAGAATCAAGATATGGCTATTCTCAAGGATGGAGAAAAGAATGAGTTTACAACAAATGATCTTGATGACATGTGGCACATGAAAAATAATGAAGGTAATACAAAAGACTTTGAAGATGAAGATGTGGGTGAGATCCCAAATAATGAAGACTTCGAAGAAGAGGTGAGTGGTAATATTGCTAATGAATTGCATGTTCTACATGATGGAGAAAAGAAGGAATTGCAAGATGATGATGAAGAATCACTTCCGATTGTTAAGATCAATCTGCTTTCAACTTTAGTAGACGAACCAAAAATCACTCTTGATGAAAAAGCTCCAAGGTTACGATACACATTAAACTCTCAAGGTACTATTGGTTTTGATAATGATATCTTGAAATGACTATGTTCAACCAATAGTATGGATGATAGATTAAATTCTATGCCTTACACCTATGTTTATCATGTTGATAGGTTAGAATTTCTTGAGAATGATAAAGAGACAGTACTTTTATTTGAACCTATTGATTTTATACCTTCAGAACCTATGCATTGTGGAGATCTTAGTATTATGAAAGAAACATATGCTATATTTAATTGCATCATGATATTCTTTTGCAAATCAATTGCGGTTGTGATTATGGATGCTTATATTTACAATAAGTTTTACAAACCTCGATCCTGCTTTGCGCTTGGTCAAGCTAATGACCTTAAATGAGCACTTGCTGGGAGATTGCCCCAATTTCACTAACCATGCAGGACCATGAGATCCAAATGATATGGAGAGGTTATGCCCAAAAATTGCAAGTTGTACCATCAATACCTCAGGATGAACATTGTTGTTGCGATAAATTTTCTACCCATAATCAGAGATGTACAAGAGAAGAAAATTGGATATTCAGAAGCTCCATCAAATCATATTTCCAACGCATCAAGAATCACCAATTTTTGAGATCTGTACAAGGAGTTATGATAAAATCTTTCAACGTTGTACGTTCTAAAATCACACAGAATGTAGTGCCGGAGTAAAACAGGCGTAACTCTTTCGTCCAAAGTCCGTTTTGGCTGAATGACCACTTGTTGGAAAGATAATTTTCTGAAATTTTCAAAGGAGAAAAAGTTTGGTACATGTTCTATTCTAGGCGCAAAGGAATTCAATGAAGAATAGTTAGCAGTGAAGAACAATGAAGAAAGTGATGATGATGTGTTAGAAAATAGCTTGGGCAAGTATTCCATAGAGCCTAAGTGATCATGTACAGTATGGGATGTGAAAGAAAGTTGCATGGACACCTTTAGTTCTTGCATAAAGAACCATGGCTTTGCGGCAACGAGAAGGTATGTGAGAAAGTAGAGCTCTATGACTCTAAATGAAGCGTTTTTTGGGAGGCAACCCATTCTTTGAGTTTTGTTTCTTTTAGAAAATGAAAAAAGGGGGGAGATCACATCATCATCTCATGGTGATTAACTTGTGGATAATTAATCAGGGTTTTGTTTTATCTTTAGACCATCATCATGTTCATGTTCATATTTATTTTTCTGCATGTATTGCATTTTGCCATCATCATAATGTGTGCATCTTAGTGTTCTCTTGCACCTTCATTGCATTCCATTCATGCTTTGCATATAGTTGGCTTGATTGTTCTCTTAGCTTTATGATGAATTCTTTCATATCCATGTTAGTGCTTCATATATGGGCATTTTCCTTTCACAATCTTGTGTAAACATGGTGTTTAAAATTGATTGTAGACAATCATCATTCAGTTTAAACCTTGCTAGCTATCCATCTTGTTTTCATGCTGCATTGATTGATTTATAAGCTTTGCAATGCGCTTTGTTTTTCTTGTGCTATAAAGCATTATTGATCTTGGGATAGACATGGTTAATTAATCTCTATGGCTATGGAGAAATTCAGCAACCTAGTTGTAAACATGGTGTTTAGAATTAGGCGTAAACATGGTGCCCAATGTGATAAAAGATTGGGATGATGGATAAGGGAGTTTATCCTTGATGCTTGCTACTACATAGGAAACCCGAGCCTATTCCTTATCTACTTTTGAGTACTAGAATTAGGTCACTTAAAGCTTGCATACGGATGGTGACGTGGACCTGTCCCATTCCTTGGGGACAGTTCATGAGTGTGCAGGTATGGACTTGGAGTGAAAGTCCAATCATGAAGAATTCATGAAGAAAGGGTCGCGTTGCTTCTCTCAAGGATGCCTATGGTGAAGATCGGAGATGAAAACTTGAAGCCCTAGTTTCCGCTGCGTATGAGTTTTGTATGTTGTTTAGCCCAAGGGGGCTGTATCATATTTGTATTCTGAGTTGATTTTGTTGTATGGAAATGATATTATGCTGAAATGAGTTCTGTATGTGATAGCTACTGATCCAAGAACTATCGCAAGGGTACAGGGAGTCGGATTCTCAGAAATGAAAATCTGGTTCGTTTCAGATAGTATCAGAGCTGAACTTGACCGTAGCATGCAACCCTAGTTTGGTCGTTAGCCTTAGAACATTCTAAATGTTCTATTTCCTGTATACATCCTTGACTTATATTGATTCTACCTCTCTTGCCTTGAAATCTTCTATCTTACCTACATTGAAGCAAGTTTCCACGTGAACCAAGAAAGATGAGATGTAAGTTGGCACTTGGATGGAGATGAGAGGATCTTGAACCACTAAGAGTAGAGTCTACCCTGTTTGTCATGCCACGAAGTAGCTACCGATAAGTGTGCGAGATCTCAAAGGTTATAGCTATGTATATTGTATTGAATGCTTGACTGTCTGGTTCTTATTAAGTTTTCTCAGTTTCTATAGTTCTTTCCCTTGAGTGTAGGATTATATTTAGGAGTTATTTTCATGTTTGTACCTAACTCACATAGGTAGCTTGAGTGCCATCATACCTAGTTTAGACCTCAACTATGCCTAGCATAATACCATTGACCCAAAGGTACTTTTGAAAGTTTTGGATATGGTTTTGGTGATCGAACCCAAAGGATACAAGGTCCGAGCTACATGAGTTGTCATCCAGAGATATATAATGGAAGAAGGCTCCCTAAGGCTATAGGATAAACCCTAAACCATTGGAAGCAGTGCCGATCGTAGGAAAATGCTCAAAGGAAATCTACGAGGTCCATGGTTGGAACGAGAACCGGAGTTAATGCTTGATCTTACCATTGGAATAGTCCAATAGCAAAGGTAATCTACCAAACATCAACTATTCGACTAACTGTTAAGAAGCAACTCCGAGAACTACTAGATTAGAGATATCCAACCTAATTACTGGAGCTCCATGTGGTAGCTCATGGAAAAGAAAGATTGCCAGTGGAGATGTACGACCTTTGAGCGAGTAACTACAGCAAACCGAAGACACCTACGGACAATTGGAAGAATTAAGTACCTCCGTCATACCCAGTATAGCTTTAATCTCGAGGACGAGATTCTTGTGAGGGAGGAGGTCTGTAATATCCCAAGTTTTCAAAAAACAAAATTTGCTTGATGTGTTTGCTCAAAATTATAATTCTTGTGCCCTCTCTAAGTTCCTAGTAATAAATTAATTAAATTACCTTATTTGCTAAGGACAATTTTCGTGTTAGTGTGATTTGGATCTTAATTGGTTTATTGCTTCTTTGAGTGTGAATTATATTTGAATTCTAAATTCAAATATAAATCAAAAGCTAATTGAAGTAACTACCCAGTCTAAGTTTGGACCTCCTTGACCACAACCTATTAAGATGAGTATGATTAAATTTCTCGGAGGTCATTTCTATACCCACCAGCAGCAAATTTTTACTCACTTTTCATGCTCGAGGACGAGCATCGTTCAAGCATGGGGGAGAGTCAGTACACAATCTTTCTCTAGCACCTGTTGGTTGTTACGCTAGAATTTGAGGAGAAAGAAAAAATAAGAAGAAGAAAGAAGAAAAAAATAAGGAAGAAAAAGAATGGAAAAAAAAGAGAAAGAAATAAAGAATAAGCTCCTCATCTTTTGAAGTATTATTGATCGGCTCAATAAAGCTACCGTTGTTATATCATACTCATCATTTTCCAATCATGTGCAATCCGATAACGAGGACTTCATTTGTGCCTCGGGATCATTTATTTGCCACTTGCACATGTCCACATAAGCCTTCCACTTTCATATATGAGTAGAATAGGTTGAAAATAATCTAGTATAGGATTGAGTGACTTGATGAGATGAGTGTTTCCCTAAACTTTTGCAAAGAAAATCTCACTTATGTTGGATATGCATCTTTTTGAAAACCCTTTAGGATATAACAAGGTAAGGGTCTAAAGTTCACTTAAGTTGAAGAGCATTGTATTTATCTTTTATTGTGGCTTGTTCTTTATTGTTAGTCTATCTTCCATAATGAAAAACAAGCCAGAAGTAACTTGAACTTCAATGCTAAACACTTGAAGAGAGAGCAATATGTCTTCTCACGTATAACTAAGTGCAGGGATGATATTGGAAGGCAACGCTGATTTCTCTTGAAAGCAAGAATTGACTTACTCGAGAACGAGCAAGGTTTAAGCATGGGGAATTATCGACGCTCGTTGTTGACATACTTTTAGTACCATTTAAATAGTATTTTTAGGCTTAATCTTATACTAACCCGACACTTGGCACCTAAAATTGTCGAATTTATAAGCCCGGCAGTCCACCAGGGGGTTACCCAAGTGGTTGATTTGTAGGTGAGGGCAATTGCGAAACCAAGAACTCGAAGGTGATCGCGAAAAGATGAAGGGGATACGAGGATTTTAGATAGGTTCGGGCCTTCGGAGAGTAATACTCTACATCATGTATGCTGGATTGTATTGTTTTGCGTCGGTGCGTGGGAATAGTTGGGATTGGGATGTGTTGGGTTGCCCTCCGGAGGCGCCCTTGGCTGCCTTATACACGCTGACGATCTAGGTTACAAGTCGGTTTGAATCTAATCTACTCGGTAGTTACATGGAAAGTAATCTGAGTCAGACTACAATACGCGTTCCATGATATCCGGGCAGATTTGAACTGTCTTGTTTCCTTGACGTGTACTCCAAGTATCTTCATATCCTTGGCCCCCATGCCCTGGTTGAGGGGCCCACTTGTCAGGTCCAGCAAGTATCCTGGTCGGTAGGGACCCATGGGGTACCCATATCACTCAAAAATAACCTCATTATTGCAAAATAATAGGAAATGTGATATAAATAAAGGATTTTTCTACAAGTTGTACTTGGGGACTTTGGATATTGGAAGGCCCAAATCATGAACATTGAATTGCAAGCCTGCAGAAGAAGCTGAACTTGCACGGGCCATTTCTTCCTCATCCGAACTCTGATTAGGGCAAACTTACAAGGAAAATTTCATGGCTCGATGAGATCTACAACTTTTGTAAAAATCGCTCGAGCATTAGAGGCCAAAAAAAGACAAGCCGATCAGCCCATGGGGGTCCAGGCTGATCAGCCTGGCCCGTTTTCAGCTCCGGCCTGGCCCGTTTTCAGCTCCGTTCGATGCCCCTATCACCAGGAGGAAGCCCTTGACGATCCTAGGGTCATCTTCTAGATACTTGGCCCCGAAGGCACCCAACCGACACCGACAACTATAAATACAAGGACATTCAACAAGGAGGGACAATCCCGACGAGATTAGACCTAGCCGCCGCCGCCACAAGATGAAAAATAGGGATTAGATCAAATCACCACAACCACCAACACCAGTGGAGGCCAGGAGGCACGAAGAGGACCTCAGGCCGATCAGCCTGAGGAGCCCTAGGCCGATCGGCCTAGGGGGTTCCTGCCTCCTCTTGCCGCCATCTTCGGTGACGACATTCTCCAGAGTTTCCTCAACCCATTTGTGCATCAACTCTGTAAGATGATGGGGTAAAGCCTCTGTTCATCTCTAGGATTGTTTGGATCCATGATATGTAACTGCTACATGTACTTTATGCCTATCAATTCTTCATAGTCTATGTCCTTGCAATGCTTCATTCATATATGTTCTGATTAGCGCATATTCTTATTAGAGTTTGTGGTAAATCGTGGTGATTAGCTTAACTCTATGGATGATTTAATATAGATGTGTGAGCGAAGTTGTTGAGTACCCTGTGCAGTGACGGTATGTAGGAGGGAAAGAGTCACAAAATTCTGAGTTTTCTCCCTTAGTTAGAGACTCCTTATTCCAAGCTGGGTTTGATCTTATTTGATCATGATTTATTAGACGTTTGGACACGTGGAGCTTACTCTACTGCTATATGGCAAAAATAAAAATATGAGAAATAGTGGCCCACGTTTTTTTTCTTCCCTTGCCTCATAGTTCCCACTAAGCCTACAAGGCTTTCTTCCCTGCGTGCCCGCTAAGAGCAAGTTTAATAAGGTTTGGCTATAAGCCAAGCCAAGTCAGCAACAAATAGGTGTAGAGCCCAATACACACAGCAACTAGTCTCTTCACATCTGCCAACACTTAGTATTTTTATTTGTATGGATCCACTGCTGGCTTGCCGGCTTGCAGAAGATCAGAAGAGGAAGGGAGACGAGAGCGGAGGTGGCGAGACCAGCAGAGAGAAAGGATTCATGGAGTGCGTGTTCAGCCGTTGACAAGTGCAGTGACAAGCTCACTCTTCTCTCTCATCCACCTCCGCAAGCATGATGACGTGTCAATCGATTTGCTCGTTATTGTACCTGCTCTAAGCAAGGGCGGACCTAGAACAAATGTTGAGTGAGGGTACACCTTCAAGAGCAATTGGAATTGATAAAGTTTTAATATGGTAAAAAAAATTGTTAACTACTTGTTGGTGCTAAAAGTCAACCGATTGACCCTCAGCGTCGGACACACGACCCGGGAGAATCTACTTAACTCCTGTTCGGGTGATCGCCCTGGTGCGGTTCGCGCGACGTGCCAGCCAATCTGACCTGTTGATTGGCAAGGAATAAAACGTGTCAAATTTCAGGAGTTGCGATCGGCTAAAGTTCCGATCTCGAGGAGCATATCAGCGAATCGGCCGATTTGCTATAAAAAGATAATCGACTATGATACAGCCGACAACCACGTAGCAATTATGAAGAAAACCACTAGAGTAAACTAGATAATGCTACAGAAGCAACACTTGAAACAGATCTAATCGGCTATATATGAAAATAACGAACAAAGAGTAACAATTATAAAGCCGATAGTTCAAATCTCAAGCTGGATAACTGGTGATAAAACTAGAATAACAGATGAAACCTATAATTCTAGTAAATATCGATAACTGGTGAATAAATCTAAACGAAACGACAGCGATGCGCCCGAAGTTAAAGCTTAGATATTACTCAATAAACGGAACTTACAGAATCGGCCGGAGATCGTGTCGATGCAGCCTGCCAACCCATACGAACTCGTGAAAGAAGAAAAGTATTGGCGAAGTCGCCGACTTGAAAGTAAAATACGAGGAAATAGTAGATTGTTATATTGATTGATGTGTTGAATACAGATCTCTAAAGATGGCTATTTATAGCCTGTTACAACCAATTCCCTAACCGACTAGGATCTATCTCTAATTTTAAAGGAAAATGAATATTTACAGATACAACTTGTATCGGAGTTGGTTATTGTACTCCCGCGGGCCAATCCCCCTTCATCTTCTTTATATGATCCACTTTAAGCCCATATTGGCCCAATTGCTCCAGCCTTTCGATCGGCCGATCTCCACCAACTCCGTCCGCCAAAACACTGTAGCGCCAATCGGCTGATCTCCAACTGTAGCACCAATCGGCCGATTTCCAATCGTGATCTTTTAACTTGCCGCATCGACCAGTCCTTTCCCTGCTTGACACCGATTTCATATGTGTCAAAATCTGACGTCAACACTACTGTATCATTAAAATTTCGAGGTAGCGAGGGCATACCCCCTACATACCCCTGCCGCCATGGCTGGGTTTGACACCAAGTTTGCATGCCGTCAAAGTCCATTGATGTTCGGGTGCTCACCACGGCTCAGAGATTGGCTCCAAGGCAGCTAATTCCCAAGCGACCAGACTCGAGCTTCGCCAAATCGCCACTGCATCCATGTGACCGTGCGCAAGAACAACCATGGCAAGGCACGCAGGGAATTCAATTCAAAACCAAACCTCGCAACAAGCTGAAGCTAGACGGTGGACGCAGCCCATAACCACCAGTGCGAAGACGGTCTAAGGAAGCCGTACTCGGCCAGCATAGGCGCATGGCAGGCTCGGGGGTAGAGACCAAGCGCAAGCACACGGCCGTTGTTGGCCTCGGTGAAGCTCATTGCCGCGGTAGAGGTGAGCGACGGTGAATGTGCTCGATTGCTAAACCAGATATGCCAGTGAAACACAGGTGTCTCACGAAATGCGTGTGAATTATTTTTTCTTGGTTTCACTCACTTGTAATTAATTTGCTTCTTATTTGACGCTATTTTTCCCTTGTCATTTTGAAATGGTTCGAACTCGGAACTTCCGAACGATTTGGATTGGGCCTGATTACGAGGAATCCTATATGGTCGGCTGGATCGGTTTGGCGAGTGGGCTTTGCTGGATCCTATGTGGGCTGGATTACTGCATTTGTGTTGAACAGGACCCTTCACACAGCTGCTGAGTTTTTTTAGAGGGGAAGTCAGCAGGAATAAGCAGGATCGCTACTATAGCAGGCAACGATGCGGAATACAAGAAGCCAACGTCTTCGATTCCATCGACAGCAACATCGTCTTCACTTTCGGTTGTGATGCTTTGACGTTCAGCTTTGCTTTCCACCGCGTACATCCTGTGCATGCGTGGTCTCGAGAAATTTCATGGAGCTCGCGCACACACATACACATACATTAGGTGCAGAACAACTCCAACAACCTTACCATCTCCCTTTCCAAATCAAAATTTGACAAGTCCGGTGAAAAATCACGATCCAACAGAGTTACTAGGTCATCCCATCCGAGTTGCCAAATACTCTCTCACACTTTCCAAACTTAGCAAGCAAGTTTGGCTAGGCAAATGTGCAAAATGGAGATTCTGTTGTAATGCGAAATTGAGAGGTTGTTGGAGTGGATGGAGGGTGTAGATTTGTAGCTATTGGGATTTAAAGAGTGAGAAATAGATAGATATTATATTGGAATGAGCAACTTAATATGTAGATAAATTCTTTACTAACTTGACGAGAGTTAAATGGAGAATCAAAAATGGATACCGTGGTGAAGTTGCTCTAGCAGCGTGCAGTTCCGTGATCAAACTCTCGTAACCAGACTTTGACCAGTGACCAGCTTTTTTGCCGCCACACCCACACGCACTAGATTAGCGTGCATGACACCTTGACACTAGCTAACTTTTCCACGCGGTGAGATAATCGGTGCTGTCCATGCTCCAAAAACTAATCAAAAGAATACAGTACGTATAAATGAAAAGCTTTTTATTTTATATTAAGCCAACCTGTATTATTCTCATTTTGAATTGTACCGACCACCTGTTAACATCGAGACGATATCGATCCTTCAGTAGTTGCATAGAAGTGACGAGAAGGAAAAAAAGGAAGGAGGACGACCGTGGGACAACGAGGGTCCAAAACGCCTTTGATAACGAAACTGATGCATAGAATCCATTATCCAAAGGAGCAACGGCCTGAATCGGCAGGCAATACAAAGCCTAGAGATCGAGGATCGAGACGCTTGCTGCTTGCTGCTTGCTGCTGTCGTCCGTGCGATGCGAAACATGGAAACGGATGGACATCATCCTCTCAAATCGATCGATCCGTGGATCGGAAATCTAATAAAAAATTATATTTCCCCGGCCGCATGCGCGAGCATGATTAGGCATGGAAGGATCAAGAGCTGTTCTGTTGGCATGCACGGGGCCGGGCCCACACCTGGCTGTTCTTCTTCGATCGCGCGTTTGGATTTGTCACGAGGTTATACATGCAGCAAAGATTCCTTCACTTCCTTGCCACTGTCGCCCCGGCATTGGGCTTAGGCTGGCCAAATACATCTAAAATCGGAATGTTCTAATCAACATAGTTTTAACTTTTAAGTGCTGTTTGGAAACATCATGTTACGTTTTAGTAACTTTGATCAGTACTAGTCTATAGTATAATTGAAACAGCAAAATGCTCACGTGTACAGTAGGCGCTAAAAGCCTAGAACCAGATCGAAGTAGTCAAAAGGGACAAACGTGACCCCTAGAAAGCAACAAAAAGTGATATTCGCATCCTCCCCGCACGCTGCATCTGCAAGCAGCGACAGGGAACTTTCGGTTTTGACGCTAGACGACTTTGAGTTGGGCATATATAGTAGCATGTTATCTGGTAGTCTAGCTGTCCTAAGGATCGATGATCCCTAATAGTTGTGGTGTCCTTGACCTGACAGGTCTTGGCCGGTGGCCAGCCACTGAATCAGCTAGCAATTGCATCATTCGCTTCACTATCAGAAAATGCCTTTTATATGACCTACGAAATTCCTACCTCAACAACCCTCATAGAACATCGATCGCGTGGCCAAATATTTTCGCATGGCAACCCTCATAAACAAAAGGTTTTATATTTTCGCGTACATTTATATTCATGGTGGGGTAAAAAAACAGACCAAAAGTGAAACCAAACTAAACTCGAAGAAAGTTAAAACTCCATTCCCAATTTTAAGTTGCCAAGGGCTTGTTGTAAGCTTGAACCTTGTCCGATGATAATGCTACACAAACATGTTTTGTGAGACAAATAAAAATTTGGCACAGCAGGACTTTTGCAGCTCATTTTGGGCTCATGTCATCATAACCTTCGTCGTCGATCAATTAGTAATAATTCCCAGTTATCGGAGTCCAGCTCGTACGCAAACTACTTTGTATCAATTGTGACGAAGCAAACTAACTAGTGTGCTTGCACATCGTATCAATTGTATCTGATCATTTGCGTTTGAGCACCCGAGGCCTGCCGTTTTTATATTTTCTTCTTTTGTTTTCCTTTTTCCGAAACTGGAACCATTTGACGTTTCTACTATATGCCTTGCCAGGATAGGGTGATGCTTCAAGCGATTCTACTTTCCGTGATCGCTGCCTTCAAGTTGCTTTTAGGTGCGTGTAGGCGTGTTCGTTTCAACTTATAAGTCGGTTGGAAAGCTGAAATGGCTGATTTGTTATGAGAGAAAAACACTATTTGGTGGCTGATAAGCTAGCTGAACAAGCTGAAGCGAACAGGCCCCCTAAC